>NW_022694754.1:829842-847709 GCF_011630105.1 Anneissia japonica | reverse complement strand
TCAACTTGCTAACCGATAGCGCTTGCTAACGTTAGCGGTATCCAGATACCGCTAACGGTTAGCGCTAACCGATCGGGCGTTCTCACGCAGGTGCTAACGGTTAACACTAACGGTTAGCTCCCGATCCGGATACTAGGGCTCTCGTGAGAACCAGGCTTTTATGTATAAGCCCTGTCCAGAATGCACAAATATGGTCATGATGACATCACATCATGACCATATATAGGCACATCATGTCTATATATGGGCATACAGTTTTTTGTAAAATCAAATTTGAACCTCAAGTAGTTTTAGAGTTCATGGTTTGCAAATTTTTAAAATGATGTGTTTGTTAATAAGAAAAAATATGTTAAGATGCCTAATACTCATTATTGCCCAATGACTTGTTGATAAAACTTACCAGACTCTGTAAGGAAACTTATGAGAGATAGAACATTGCATTTGATTTCCGCTGCTGAGCCTTCATTGGTCAAGATTGCTTTGCATACACCAATCAGATCGGATGAAAGAATTGCAAGAACAGCCATACCTACAATCATGAAATAAAAACTAAGTTGGTAGCTTCATTTTACATGTAATAAATTAGGTAAAGGACATAATAGATTTCGCAAAAGTTAAAAATAATTGAGAAACAGAAAATTGATTCTTGCCACAAAAATCAACAATGACCATAATTACAATCACCTTATCTTATCATCATCTTTCTATTATCACAACAAAGATGATGATGGATGAGGATAATAATAATAAGATCAGAACACCATCACAATTATGATTATAATTATCACCATTATTTTGACCTCTGTACATTACTACTATTATATTTTATTTAGTAGTGAGAAAAAATCCTGTTACCATGACAGGGAATTAAACCCATGACCCTGGGATTGGAAGGCTATCATCACTACTAAGCTATTCAACTCCACTATTATGGTCTCAAATCTTTATCCAAGTACCTAGATTAGACGAAGCGACCAACGTGAGGGCAATAAGAGCCTCATTTTGCATCAGCGTGTGCTCAGACATCGCCATCTTCACCAGGTGCTCTATACCGCCTTGATCAATAACAATCTGCATGACTTCCTTAGATGCTGAGTTTTTAATCAGTGCAGCCAACAACCTATCAAGATACATAAAATATAACTTAATGTATTAAATATTATTATAATAAATTACTATATTATTAATGATTTCTCCTTATAGTGCCAGAATACATAGATAATTTACACCAAATCATCAATATACATCTATCGTAAAGGTCATCTTATTACACAATTTAGGAAAGATTAAACAAATACTATATTAAAACACATTCTTGACCAGAGGCAGAATACAGTACAACATTCTTTATTTACACAAGCTTTTCCCAAGGGGTATAAACACAGTAATGAAGGATAAAAAAACTGCATTATCACATGCATATCTACATATTCCAATTTACTATGACATAAGTTATGATTGGAAGCACTATGACATGCTACTGAAAGATTTGTTGTCGTTATTTTACGAAGAATGAGGCACAATAAACCATTTACTTAACATTGCAGCAGACAAAGAGAGATCAATCTATATTCAATTATGGTCAGTCATTATTCATCAATCAATAGATGACATCACAAGGGATGAGGCAACTGCTGCCAATAAACAGAATAATCGCACAGATACCGCTAACGGTTAGCGCTAACCGATCGGGCGTTCTCACGCAGGTGCTAACGGTTAACACTAACGGTTAGCTCCCGATCCGGATACTAGGGCTCTCGTGAGAACCAGGCTTTTATGTATAAGCCCTGTCCAGAATGCACAAATATGGTCATGATGACATCACATCATGACCATATATAGGCACATCATGTCTATATATGGGCATACAACAGTTTTTTGTAAAATCAAATTTGAACCTCAAGTAGTTTTAGAGTTCATGGTTTGCAAATTTTTAAAATGATGTGTTTGTTAATAAGAAAAAATATGTTAAGATGCCTAATACTCATTATTGCCCAATGACTTGTTGATAAAACTTACCAGACTCTGTAAGGAAACTTATGAGAGATAGAACATTGCATTTGATTTCCGCTGCTGAGCCTTCATTGGTCAAGATTGCTTTGCATACACCAATCAGATCGGATGAAAGAATTGCAAGAACAGCCATACCTACAATCATGAAATAAAAACTAAGTTGGTAGCTTCATTTTACATGTAATAAATTAGGTAAAGGACATAATAGATTTCGCAAAAGTTAAAAATAATTGAGAAACAGAAAATTGATTCTTGCCACAAAAATCAACCATGACCATAATTACAATCACCTTATCTTATCATCAGCTTTCTATTATCACAACAAAGATGATGATGGATGAGGATAATAATAATAAGATCAGAACACCATCACAATTATGATTATAATTATCACCATTATTTTTACCTCTGTACATTACTACTATAATATTTTATTTAGTAGTGAGAAAAAATCCTGTTACCATGACAGGGAATTGAACCCATGACCCTGGGATTGGAAGGCTATCATCACTACTAAGCTATTCAACTCCACTATTATGGTCTCAAATCTTTATCCAAGTACCTAGATTAGATGAAGCGACCAACGTGAGGGCAATAAGAGCCTCATTTTGCATCAGAGTGTGCTCAGACATCGCCATCTTCACCAGGTGCTCTATACCGCCTTGATCAATAACAATCTGCATGACTTCCTTAGATGCTGAGTTTTTAATCAGTGCAGCCAACAACCTATCAAGATACATAAAATATAACTTAATGTATTAAATATTATTATAATAAATTACTATATTATTAATATAATCATCAATATACATCTATCGTAAAGGTCATCTTATTACACAATTTAGGAAAGATTAAACAAATACTATATTAAAACACATTCTTGACCAGAGGCAGAATACAGTACAACATTCTTTATTTACACAAACTTTTCCCAAGGGGTATAAACACAGTAATGAAGGATAAAAAAAACTGCATTATCACATGCATATCTACATATTCCAATTTACTATGACATAAGTTATGATTGGAAGCACTATGACATGCTACTGAAAGATTTGTTGTTGTTATTTTACGAAGAATGAGGCACAATAAACCATTTACTTAACATTGCAGCAGACAAAGAGAGATCAATCTATATTCAATTATGGTCAGTCATTATTCATCAATCGATAGATGACATCACAAGGGATGAGGCAACTGCTGCCAATAAACAGAATAATCGCAATTAAAGAGGCTGTACAAACAACCACTTTCATCTGAGGTTAAGACGATCGAGAGCAAACATTATTGGAAAAACCGTTTAATTTTAATTTTATACTGTATGTTATGAGTGATGTTAAAGGTGGTGACATTACTTAAATAAGAATAAAATAAATTAACAACCCCATTTGAAGTTGCTGTAGATGTAGTCACAGAATTCAATATACATATTTCATCAGCAACATAAAAAAAATATCTATTTATTTAGACAAAAATAATAGAATTTTGATTGGTTGTTTCAAAAATGTGGTTAACATAGTTTATATTAATCAATATAGTCAAAAGGAAAACATTTAATTTCACAGGAAATTAACCAAGGATTAAATAGTAAGCAATTCACCACCAGACCTCAAATCATACCATTTCAATCCTAGTTGTTTACACATTCATTAGCTACATGAATATTCATTCAGCTTTATGTGAAAATATTTACCTGTTTGCTTCCCCAGCTACCCCAGCATGCACTTCACAACTACAGAGTTCAGCAACCCTCTCTACAAGGTCAGCATTTGTTCCCATCTTTACTGCAGCTGCAACTGGATAAATTATGAGAAATCACAGATTACAGGGTCATCAATCAACAAGACCAGTTGATGAACTCATTAACAAACTGTCAATTTGTAAACGATTTCTATAATGCTATTTTTGATGCAATTAAGAGAATTTAAATCATAAACCTGACAATATAGAATTTTAAATAAGTATTTAATTTTCAAATGGATTAAACTATTATTATTACAGCCACATATCTAGCAATATTATTTATCATTATGGAAATAGTTTAAGAGTTCAGAGTAATATTATTAAGTATGTGCTTACCAGCTCCATCAATTAGTAGCCTTGCTGTGCCCAGCAGTTTAAATTGTACTGGATTTCTCTCTGTTACTAACAATGGAAGGATAGCCTCCAATGTTCCAGCATCTAGCATTCTAGCCTTATTCAATTCTACAATGTTAAAAAAAAAACCCTTTTTTAAAAAGATATTACTTTTGTATTGAGCAAATACTGTTTTCATCATCAAATGGTAAACTTTTCACCTAAAACATATTTCTTTTATTGTAAAAACAAATACATGATAATCCATTCGTCAGGTGTCAACAGTAAGTGAAGACTTAGATATTGAGTTACAAATTCATAAAGTACATACATAGCTCATGTTTCAATGTTGTTAGAAATGTGTTACTTACTCGGAACAGACAAGTTTCTAAGGGCACTTAAGACTGCATGCTGTAAACGTACATCCATTTCATGACCTTCGACCTTTTCAAGCATTTTAAACAGCGGATCAAGAACACCAAGATCTAGAAGCTTTAAACAATTGCCATCTGAAAAATGGACAAAGCATAACTCAATGTGTATGTGAATATACGCGGTAATTATGTAACAGGAAATTAAAGAATAATAGTTTTTGTATTTTTTTTTTATTATTTCATTTTTGTCAATATTCCAAATTTGGAATTAGAAATTGTGGACAGGCTCCTGTGGACCTGTGGTGGCCATAATACGGTGTCTGTACCATGCCCTCCATCTAGCCTAACTCTCATGCGAGGGTTATTCGAGGAGCTGACGATCGACTCCAATTAATATCCGATGTTGGCCGGACTTGAACCGGGGTCTTCAGCGCAAGAAGCGGGAACAACAGCTCTCAGTTAAACGCTCAGGTTGACTGTTAGTAACTAGTGTAATTGTCATTGTCCTCGTTATCATTATCTTCATCATCATCATCATCATCACCATCATCATTATCATCATCATCATCCATCACTATTTATATAGTTTTTTTTTTGCTTGTTTCTGTTATTACAGATCTTATACAATCAACCAAATAGGATTGTAATTATTATTACTTTACAGGTACCTAACATCTATATTGTATATACAATATATAATAATATAAAATAACTATATTATACAATATTATTCTTAATATTATATGACATTATAATATATTACTATTATATATTATACTGTTGTATCATATTATATTATACATTATATTTATTATGTGATACAAATATACAGCACGTTACCATTGCGGGCAAAGTTCCCAAGAACAAGTGCACCGGATATTTGATATACTTCAATACTAGAGGGTAACCAAGAGGACATCACATGCTGATATAGTAAACCTTTGCCGTCGTCAAATAAAATCGTCATGCTAACATCTGAAAGAGATGGAGTGACAATCAATATGAAATTCTACACTTTCTCTTTTACATTCTAGCGAGGTAGATAAGGATATCTTTTGATACTGATTGGTCGGAGACACTAGCTATCAAATTGCTAACTTTGATGTGGTTGCAATCATCACTGAAAAAAAATCCTGAAATTTTATGGGGACTGAAGCCATAATTTAGATAAAAATGTAAAGGACACCTGACTAGTGATGAACATTAGATGATATTTGATTTTATGTGACAATATTATTTAAAACAAAAGTTCAAATCAAAATTTGTGAAAGATTGCAAAGTGAATTAATTTGTTCTACTGCAAAGGTTCTTCTTGTTCATATTTCATAAGTTGTTCGAATAGAACAATTTAAGTTGGTGGCCATTTGCAATCTGCTCAGACAGGCGGTGGGCCGACATAAATTATGTACTTCCATTTTTTTAAATGTCAGCCCCACCAGTTCTCTTTTTTTAGCAGTAGATTTAAAATAAAAAGGGGCCAGGGAAGGGCTTTGACAGATAGGGTGAAAATACCAGCTCAGCCCAAACTATGGTTAAAAATTTATGATTATGGCACCTCTAGATGTTCAGAAATGGCATTCTCAGATTTAAATTTGAATATAATTTTCTTTTCCACTTTATTTTATTCTACAATTTTGAAAAAAGAACACTCCAGGTTCTCCTACCCTATCACTAGAAATTTTAATAGCACAAAAAAGTTAAAAACAATGCCAGCACTAGAAATTCCCAGATGAGGAGTTTGATTCCCACAAAAAGGGCATTTAATTCAGCCCCATTATGGTTGAGGCTGAGTTTATCAAACTTTAAACATACTGTAGACACCTCTATATTCCTGGAATTAGCACTTTCAGACTGTAAAAATAAGTTTTCAAAGCAGTTTTTTCAACAGAATAATATGCCCCCAAGCCTGCTAGCACAGCAAATGGTTAGACAAGGCATCATATCAATGCGCCCCCCCCCACTTAATCCATTACCCCCTCATCAGTCTCCACCTCCCTTGTCAATAATCTACAACACTAGATACAGTAAGCTGCAATCAGAAAAAGCAAGATTCTTGTTAATAATGCTAGAGTAGGTGGTGTTTTTATTAACATAAAACTTTTTCAAAAAATCTGCCTTAAAAATGATTTACTTTTTAGCAATGTTGCGCGAGCTGGATCAAAATCTTTGGCCGGCCGGAGTTGACCTGGGGCCGGAGGTTGAATACCGGGGGAATAAAACTAGGCGTACAAATGCTGAGAGCAGATTAAAACACATAAAACCTACAACACCAAACTACCTCCCCAGTCTGATGGTTATTACACTTACCCTCCGTAACCAGCAATACAATAATGTCTGTTGCCAACTTTTCCACTTGCACGTCGTCATCGGTGACGCAAATCTTCGCCCCGTGAAGATCTTTATAACCTTGAAGAATCTCCAGTAGAATTGGTACCAGATTGGCTTGGGTAAATTCCTGTTTCATTTCATCTATAAAGCAAAGATAAAAAATAACAAGAAGTTTTTTACAATTGTGAGATTCGTACTGTAGCACTAGTGGTGGCACCGCAAAAGGTCAGACAGTAATTTCCCCATTGAACAAGCACAGACCTACGTCATCTGATGCCACAATGAGGTCGTCAAACTAAAACTATTAATTTGTTAATCCACAAAAAGTTATCTGATTATTGTCCCTATAAAAGTGGTCAAAGGTTTTACAAAAAAAGTCTAGTTTTCAAGATTTTTGTGTCGGTCAGGTTTGGGTAACATTTTTTAGTCTCGTGTAAATTCATGTGAAGGTTTTCAACACATCACAGATCTCCTAAAGCTGAATAGGAAGGTTGATATCATGACTTCCTGGGATAATAAATTTTTGCTCTGAAAGCTAGGTCATAAATACATCACCATGCACAACATTGTTGTGAAATCTGGAACAATTTTAATCCCAGTGAATGTCTGTTAATATGTAATGTCTTATTTACAATTGATTAACACGTTGGCTTCCACGTGAAAATGTACAATTCTGTTGTAAGCACCAAGAGTTATCTCAAAGCAACCTTTTAGCAAAAATCTCCTGGAAACAAACCATCTTCTGCAAATAATGTTTGCATGTTTGTACTAGTATGTTACTGTTGTGTGTTGCCAAGTCCCATCGAAATATAATATTGAAAAATCTAGGGTTGGATTTGTCTTGTTGTGCTTTCTTTTTTGTGGAGGGTGATGCAGTAAAACATATATATTTGTTTTTTTATGAACCTGCCCACAAATCTTTTACATGTTTGAAAATTAAGACCAGCCTATAAATAAACTGCAATTCAGCAACATTACATTTTTCTTATTATATAATGTGTCGCCAGCTCATTTTATACAAAGATATACATGACTGAACATTCAGAAGGTTCAATTCATCTACAGTTGACAGCCAAGTATATTTCAGATTCATTGGATTTGAATAATTAGCCTACTTCTGATAAATCTTTCTATTGTCTGTTTTGTGTTGTCCGATATATTAAATTATTGTCTATGGTTCAATCTAAAAAAAACTAAAAATAGTTAATTAAAAACGTTGAATTATTCATTTTTAAATAAATCAAGCAAGTTGTCAACTCCCAATGAGGCACAGATTAAAAGTGTTAATTTAGTATAAAGACAGAATGAGTAAATGAAACTCTTAACATCACCATCGCTATTACCACTGCAGCCAGAGTTCGAATCTCACTGACGTCGAGCTGGTTATTTTTGTTTTATACATATTTTTTTTTACTTATCTATTATGACTTTTGAAATTATTTTTTTTTACACATATTTTTTATACTTTGTTAATGATTTTAAAAATCATTTTGGTAATTTTAAAATCATTTCTCATTATGGAAATGAGGACAAGTCCTATGTTCTGTTAACCAAACAGAGATAGTAAGTCTAGTCTTTTTACCCAAGAGTATAAATGTGTTTTTGTAAATATACAAAGCAACACAAATCAATGCTTAAATGCAGACAGGTAATATGTATTTGGATACTGATGATCATGATCATATATGAAAAATTCTTCCTGTTACAAGAATAAAACAACATAATAATTACACTTTTTTTAAATGGACATGGTGATGGATGATGATGAGGGACTATACCACTATTTTTTCAAGGGGTGATCCTATTTCAAGGAGGGCTTTTCTGCACCATTTTCCAGCTGCTGTTTGGAATGCAGTTTACTAATGGCTCTTCAGCCTCTAGTTCTAAAAATAAATATATACAATAACATTCATATTGAAAAATATCTTAGACTATACCATTTTCTGCAAGGGATGCTACAACTTCAAGTAGGGCTTCTTGCTCATCTTCTTCTACTACCATTTGCAATGCATTTACAAGCAACTCCCCCATACCAGTACCGACAAAAGCCACCTTGTTGGCCTCTGTGGAACAAACAAAATTTCCAATAACTTACATAAAGGACTGAGAATAAGTGAAACAAAAAAAAAATATTTTATTGATATTTTCTTAACATAAAGCAACTAATATTACATTTAATATAACCAACATATAAACTGATATCAAAACATTATACTATCTTTATTTTGTCAGCTTCCATGCCTGGACTAAGACAGACAAATTACATGAACATCATTCCTGATATCATTAAATAAACACACAACATATCTTATTTCTTAATATACAATAACATTATCAACAAATTACAGTAGACGAGTTGTTAGCATTAACATACATATTGACTTCAAAGGTAATCATAGATTGCATACAATATTATGATCTACGTGTGTCGCATAATATGATTACGTTACCGTCACATACGCAAGACTGCACGTAATGCTTACCTACATCCGCTAAATTACCAACGCATATCACTATCTTGCCACAGAGGGCGATGTCCATGGAATACTCCTTAAGTAATTGCACTAAAGTATCAACTAAACCCTCACTGATTGCTTTGCTCTGTAGTATTTCTATGAAGGAAAAAAAAATATTGGTAATGTATATTTAATATTATTCTGAAGGTAATGTATTGAATATGAACATTATGTCTTTATTTATTGAAGAATTTCACGGTATTACCTTAAATGATACATTCTAAAAATAACCTTTGTTTGCTCACCATTTCCAAAGGTGAGATTTGTAAGATAAGCACACGCTACTACTCGGAACCTCTCGTTGGCTGGATCATGATCACCTGACAAACATTTTGTTTTCAGAATGTGAACCAAACTTTGAACACCCCCAGCTTCATTAATTGCTTCTCTTGCTGGGTCTGAAATTAATGTTAAAATTCTTTAAAACATAATGATAATTATAGTAACATAAATGACTAAATTTGTAATTACATGATGAAAATGATATTAAATGCTTGCGGTACACCACGTAGATAGTTCTGAAAAGAACTGTTGTTTTTGATGAGAATGTTTTGACGTTTCGATTGTTAACATTAACATAACAGAGTATGTGACACACATAGGCCTAGTTCAGACTAGGTGGATAAACCTGGCTCAACTCACCGGGTTTATCCACCTGCCAGTCTGAACTAGGTGGCTTATTTCAAGCCAGGCTGTGTTCATATAGTAACTAGGCCTGGCGTGCCACCGTGTTTAACTTTTCTAAGCCGGGCTTTAATCGCTGCAGGGGGTCTTGCATTGACTTCCGGTAAAGAAATTACCAATCAGCATTCAATTACGTACGCTGTGAGCGAGCGTACGTTTCGAGCCCAATGTTTCCAAACTCGTTTCCTGGTTACAGTTCATTATGCTAATTCCCACGCCTGGCTAATCCCGCTAGTCTGAACGCCCGGCAAAGTTAAGCCGGGCTTGACGTTGAGCTGGGCTTAACTCAAGCCTGGCTTATCTCCAAGTCTGAACATAGCCTTAGATCATAATATTGCATTCAATCTATGACCAATCGAAACAAGACATTCTCAACAAAAACAACAGTTCTTTCCAGAACTATCGATGTGGTGTACTGCAAGCATTTAATATATCATTATTTCGCCATGCAAACCTTCAAACAATATGATGAATGATGTTGATGATGATGGTGGAGATGATTAGCAGTGATGGTGATGAGGGTGAAGAATAATGATGATTATAATATTGAAAATGATGAAGATGATGATAATGATGTTGATGAATGATGATTATTATGATGTTATGTTAATGAATGCGATGATGATTATTATGACAATTATTATGAAAACATAGACTGAGACAATGATGACAATAACTATAATAATGATAATACTGATGTTGCTATAATAATAATAATAATAATGTTGATGATGATTCTGGGGATACATACTGATGACCATAAAAATGTTGATAATGAATTATGAATACTAATTAACATTTCTTCATTTTTTATTTACCATAATCACAACAAAGATTTCCCAGAGCTCGGCACGTTTGGTGAAGGACTTCTACATCATTTCCTTTGAGGTAGTTGTTGAGAGGTGGCACAAAACCTTGCTTCACACAGGGTCCTCGGAGGTTCTCTGTCAAACAAACATATTCAAAAAACCTTAAGCACAATATTCTACGTCTCTCGGTGGCTCTGCCGCAATCCATAACTCTACAACCATTCTCATCATCACCAATACCATCAGCATTTTCATTTTTCATCAACCGTCACCATGCTATGCTTTTTAAACAATCAGTAGAAAGAGTGATCCATCAAGCAAACACTTAATGGTGTTTTTATGAGGCTGGGAGAGTAAAGCTGTTTTCAGGGCTTACAGAAACAAATCTTGACATTTCTGTAAGGATTAAACCCAGAACTAGGTATTTGTAGGTGGGCTACTTAACCATAGTCATAGCTTCATTCCTAATTTTTGTCCCCATAATGAGTTTTAAGGGCATTTACCACATTGTGCGATGATGGACAAGTGTTGATGAAAATTCTCACTGAGCACTCACCATTTTTAGCCAGCTCAGCAACTAAATTTGCAAGCTTGGCTTCTATCCGCCTATCGTGCTGTTTCTGCAAAAGGCCATGAACTTTTGCTAAAACACCAAGCTCATCCAGCCTCACACTGTACAATTCAACTGCAACAAAACACATGAATATTTAATTGCCTATAAAAACTCAATTTATGTATATAAAAATGCTACTGTATTTGAAATTATCATATTATGATACATCAGCCTTATATAACGCGTACTTCCAAATCCTCAATGAGTTTTACTATTGGATGAAACACCTATGTAACACATACTCTGCTGCCTTGGGGTATGTTGCATTATGTTGTAGTTGTTAATCAGTACGGTGACATTCAAAGCTTATACTCCTGGGTGAAATGGACAATGTAGATAAAATGTCTTTCCCAAGGACAAAAACAAGTGATTAATAATACTCATAATAATAATACTCAAACATTTATAAGGCGCCAATTCCAAAAATGATCAAAGGTGCAAGCGTTATTATCCCCTGGTCATTGGATAACGTCCAATAATAATAAGTTTGATTAACTTCAGAAATGAACCCCAAACTTATGAATAGAAGCCTGCCGCTTTACCATCATACCACAAGCTTTCAAATAAAATATTTTTTTTATTAGGCAATTTTAGTAATAGAGTTGTTTTCAAACAATCCTGGTGTTTTAAAGAGTTGGAGCTCACAATTCTAGTATTGAAAATACAGTATTACTGTACAATAATATATTTATGATAACAAGGAGGCTAAAAAAAAAATTCTTTTATTGGCCACATTTTGGGAAAATCCAAAAGATGGGTAAGTCGGTATTAAAAGCTTTTTTTTTTTTTTTTGTACCAATAATGTGTTTATGACTAAAAAGTAGAAAATACAGAAAAATACAAAAAAGACCATTTTGAAATCTATAATGAAGAGCAAAAACATCGCATAAAACTGTCGCATCTCCTACCGTCCAGCAAGATAGGCCTATTCCAGCCTTTTCAGCTCATTAGAAAAAAATTTAATTTTCATTGTAGTAAAAAAAACCTAAATTGCCGAACCTCAATTTTGTACTTTTTTGGTCTGTTGGGCGTGGCCAACACAATCATTTTTTTTTTTTTATTTGGCCTGATAATTTCAGTGTAATTGTGATCTCTTTTAAGACCATCGAAATGGCATAATTCCTTTAAGATATTAAATTCAATAAACGTAATAAAAAATAGCCATTTAATTAACAGCAGATGTTACATTATCACACTATCCCACTCCTACACAACACCTACTATACATGAATGTGTAAAACATCTGAACTTTAGTAATAACACTGTATCATTTATAATACTTGAATGCATTTAATACTGTATTCATTATTCATTCATTGGTTGCTTGCAGTATAGTCGTTAGCCATCAGCTTGCATGCAGTGGTAATGAATAAAATGCGTGGAGGAAATTATGCATCCAAAATCTTGAATTTTATTCTATTTTCATTCATTATCAACATATCGTTAAAATTATTCTTAGTATTGTTTCTATTATTAGATATTACTACTAATATTCTTGTTATAATCATAAATATTATTACTACCAATATTGTTATTATTAATATTATAGGTGTAACTTACATCTTATTATGTCATGCTATACATAGATAAGTCATGGTGTTATTTTTAACATTATTCTTTTCTTTTATTTTTAGGTATTGTTTCTAGTATTACTTTTGTTAAATATTACTAATGCTGTTATAATCATAAATATTATTACTACCAATACTGTTACTAATTATTAATATTATAGGTACTCACCTATAATGCCTCCTTTTTTCTTGGTATTGTTTACTTTTATTAGATGTTACTAATGTTGTTATAATCATAAATAATATTACTACCAACATTGTTACTAATTATTATTAATATTATAGGTATAATTTACATCTTGTTATATCATGCTATACACAAATAATTCATGGTGTTATTCTTAACATTATTCTCAGTATTGCTATTATTACTTTAATTAGATATTACTGTTGTTATTATAATCATAAATATTATTACTACCAAATATTGTTAACTAATTAATATTATAGGTATAATTCACATCTTGTTATGTCATGCTATACATAAATAATTCATGGTGTTATTCTTAACATTATTCTCAGTATTGCTATTATTACTTTGATTAGATATTACTGTTGATAATATAATCATAAATATTATTACTATCAATATTGTTACTAATTGTTATTAATATTATAGGTATAATTCACATCTTGTTATGTCATGCTATACATAAATAATTCATGATGTTATTTTTTGTGGTGTTCATTACTTTTTCTTGTTTTTTTTTCTTTTGATTTTTTGCTATTAATTTCAAGTCTGAAATTTGCATTTTAATAGCATTCTTAAAACCACCTGCAATTTTTTCTGTTAAAAAAAACACACATTAGGTCGATTAATATTATTATCGCTATGCAACTACAATCAATATTATACTTATTAATATACAATATTGCTATAAACATTTACTATGGTTGGCTTTTAAAAATATCCCTATGGAATATTTATCTTTTCATTGTTATATGATTATATATATTGGATCCTTTATCCTTGACATTTTGCTAATTACCTGCTATTAACATCAGTGTGACCAGAACAACAAGGCATTTAACATTAAAGCTTACCAAGGAGTATAAACAGATAAATGGAACAAGAGCCTATTCCTGTTTGTAATACGTACCTCCCCTAGTTACGAAGGAAATCGCCATCGCCGTTATGAAGTGCGCCTACTATGTATGAGTTTACATGAAGTGCGGCCGCTTCGATGGTACGATGATAAAGAAAAATAAGGAAATAAACCGCCCTCTACGAAAGTATTATATCACATGGAAAACAGATAAACAAACAAACAAAGCGCGTTGCAGTATTGGGAATAATAAAGAGCATACAAATGGTAGCGGAAGCCGTACACTGGCTGCGTATGGTGTTTTGTTTTTTTACGCTCTGAATGAGCGTAGTACGCTCTGAATGAGCGTAGTACGCTCTTTTGTTCTATTTATACTGTTTGAGCTTACTTACTATCCTCTTCTAGAACCTTTAGTAGAGCACCAATGGCATCAAATTGGTTGTCTTCTGTTTCCTCAATTGACAGCTTTGCCATGGCTTCACTTAGATCTGGTGATTACAGATATATGAATATATAAATTAAACTTTTTGCTTTTTGTATCAATATAATAAGAACAACAATAAGACATTTTAAATAGGTCTACGTATGTAGTGTAAAAGTAATATTTACTTTTACTTTTGTAAACTTTTCATTTCAACTATGTGTTGCATTTTGAGTATTTTCAAACCGATTAAATTAAAAAAACAAATAAATACTTGATATTATGAACACATTATGCTAAACCTAGATAATTTACAGATATTTTTTACACCCTGTGTTTTTTTTTTCAGAACCATGTATGTGGTACACCACAACTACAAAAATAATCATTTTCTCTTCATATAGCGGATTATGCTTAAGCCTCAACAAACAAGCAAATACCCTTTCTTTTTAGAGTTATTTATAAGGTGTACAACAAAAGTAACAATAATAATAATTTACAATTGATATAGGCATTATGCTAACACCTCAATGCATTTAACACCACAGCAATATTCGCATGTTTAATCTCCAAGCAATTTGGAATAGTTTACTGGTATTCTGACCAGCATTATTCAACATTAAAGTCAGGCTCCGGAGGAAAAAAATGTTTTGATATGTTGTAGAACTGATTTTTCTAAGACAGAAAAAAGTTGTTTGATGAAAAACTGGAGAACGGTGAATGAGATACAGATTTTTTAATATTTAAAAACTGGGGGAAAAAAGGGGTGTAACTGCCCATTTTTACACCTTAAGGAACCTGACTTTAAGGAATTTACAATTTGCTTATAGTAGAAATGTCACACTTGCATGTTTGTTTACCCAAGTTGTCACATGACTTATATGCATGCTATATCGGCCTATTGATTAGAATATCTTGAATGAACAATTTTAAAAAGACAAGACTGTGAAAGGTTCTTTAATGTATAGACTAGATGAAATTCTTTCAAATATAAAAGATTTTTGGAGGTTTATGAAAAATTATTTTTCTCTAGAAAAACGTTCATTCATAAAAATTTGCATACTAAATCCATAACATCAGGCATTCTACAGTAGCATGGATACCATTTTTTAAGCAATGTCAGCAGAGAACTATGAATTGTAAAAACACAAATTGAAAGGTTTAACTGATAGCTTTAGCAAAAGCCTAGAATCCAGTGAAGTGAAGCAGAACTTAATTCATGCTCACTGTCTTGTAATCATACTATGGAGCAATCCTTTATTTTATCTCCATGCATTGCTATAATTAATGTACTTGATGCTTTCAATAAGGGCATGGACAACCTTGAAATGAATGATGTTTAATTTGAATAATATTGATAACTATAACTCTCAGTGTTAAAAATACAAACAGTATTTGAGACATTATATCTTTCTTTTTCCCAATGGTGTTTTTAAAAGTATCTTCATATTTATTTATTTATTCATTTGGCATCACTGCCTGGTAGACGCAAAGGCAGGAAACCTATCATCCAAAAGGATATGCAACTCCCTTTCTTGTTAAATAATACTGTATTTTACCAAAATAAGTATACAGTAAGCCAATACTGTTAAAGATCACTTATTTTTCATGGATAATGTGAACACATAAATGATAAAGAAATTAATTAATCATTAAGAAATTCAATTTAAGATACTGTAAAAGAAGAAGAAGTCTGATTGGGACCTTGGTAAGGGGCCATCTATAATTAACATCTCGACGAGAGTTGATTGACAGATAAACCGACTAATCAGCGAGCGTCATTTAGTCAAGTGATCAAAAACTTTTTCTCGGACATTTTAATTTCCTTAGACAGCTGGTTGTCAACGCGAAACATACGTGAGCCTAGGCCTAGATATCTATGCTTGTCGACATGTCAATTTATGACATTTTCAAAAAAGTACAAAACTTGCAGTTTAAGGAAGAGGGGGCTGAAAGTGTAGGCATATTGCTCTTTTATGAACAAGGGCGACTCCTCACCGGTTCACACGTTAAACTGAGGTTACCTCTATTCAGTGTTTAATGCTTCATGTATGCACCTTTTCAATGAGGCTTTTTGTTGGCACTATTGAAACATGCTCAAATCATGAAGGAAATATCCTCCATGCTTTTAAATTATAGTACACAGTTAGGCCATCAGCTGTACAGCTAGAAGTGCCTGGAAAGTGACATGTGTCCTGGCAAAATATGGACCAGCTGATTTTTGCAGTATACACTCTCCAACACATCAGGAGGCATGTGTAAAAATTTCTCAAACGAACTCTCATCCAAAACCTGTCATCGGTGCATTTTAATATACCCCATTATGCTAAAAACGCACACTTTTTGTGTCTGGCCCCATGTTTAGAGGTCATTAAAATCATGGCTAAATCTCTGTAATAATTTAGTGTTCAGAATCCAGCAGCAAAGACAGTTCACAACAGATAGAGATTTTGGTTTCATTATTAATTTCTTAAGACTTTAAAAAATCAACTGAAAAACTTCAAAAAATGAAGTAAATTTGTCTTTTCTTCAATAACATACAAAGTTCCGAGGTCAATAAGATCATGCTAAAAAAAGACATTTTGTCACCCATACAAAGATCATGCTAATCGTACTGTAATCATTGAGTGTTTGGATTTCAACAGTAAAGGAAGTTCCCAACAGATATGAAGATTATCATATCGTTATTTAATTATTAAGAGCGTCAAAAATAAAATTAAAACCTAAAAAAAATAAAGAAAATGTCTTTTTTAAATATCTCATACAAAGTTCTGAGGTCAATAAAATCGTGCCAAATATACTGTAATCATTGAGTGTTTAGATTTCGTACAGCAAAGACAGTTCCTAACAGATATAGAGATTGTGGTATCATTATTTATTTATTAAGACTTAAAAAAATAAACTTCAAAACTTAAAAAAATGAAGAAAACATGTATTTTTTTAATCGTGTATATACGGTTCTGAGGTGTACGATCATATTAAAATCATGCTGCAATAATTAGTTTTTAGATTCCTACAGCAAACACAGTTCTTTTTACTCTTTTGTGGGGTCGTTCCACTTTTATTTCATCAAAATACCATCATTCATACATTAAAGCAATGATATAGGTAGTTACTTAATGTAACATTTCAGATTCATTAACATTTATTACATAATGGTCAAATTTAGTAGTTAAAGTACTTAACTTAAATTTATCTTTCAATTTTATCTTTCGTTATTGAAACATTTTATAAATTTTAATCTTCCTTCTTTGTCTTTCTCTACAATACAACCAACACTTAAAATATTCCATAATACAATAGAAATAAATCTAACAAATAATTACATAAATAATGCTTTCCGTACTCCTGTGTCTTAGTTTGCTTTACATCACATGGTTAAAAATTGCTTATCGTCTCGTGCATTAAGTTCTTTA
>NW_022694754.1:818754-829153 GCF_011630105.1 Anneissia japonica | reverse complement strand
CTTTCTGTATCCTGTGTCTTAGTTTGTTTTACTTCTCATGGTTAAAAATTGCTTATCGTCTCGTGCATTAAGTTCTTTATGTTCTATATTTTAATAAAGGTACTGTAATTAAATTATCCTCATCATCAACTTCTTCATAAATAATATAGAAATAAATCTAACAAATAATTACATAAATAATGTTTTTTGTACTCCTGTGTCTTAGTTTGCTTTACATCTGATGGTTAAAAATTGCTTATGTTCTCATGCGTTAAGAAAGTTCTTTATGTTACGTTAGTTTTGTATTTTCTATATTTTAATAAAGGTACTGTAATTAAATTATCCTCATCATCAACTTCTTTGCCTTTCTCTAAAATACGCCATAAATACAATAAAAAATTAAATCTAAAAAATATTTACATAAATAATGCTTTCCGTACTCCTGTGTTTAGTTTGCTTTATATCTCATGGTTAAAAATTGCTTATCTTCTCATGCATTTAGTTCTTTAAGTTACGTTACATTATTGTATTTTTTTTATATTTTAATAAAAGTACTGTAATTAAATTATCATTTACAAACTATTGTTGTTTCCAATTTTTTGTAATTTTTAATGATTTATCATCTTTGTATACTGTATATTAAATGGTATGAATACTGTTTAATTAAGAGAAAGAAAAAGAATCTTAAAAAGCCAATGGATCTGTAAGCAAGTCATCAATGTCGCTATCCTCATCATCACCAATGTCTACGATGTTCTCAATTGATAGTTCAACAATAGTTGTTTCCACATTCTTGCAATTTACAAGAATGTTCTGCTTTTATTCATCAAAATACCATACAAGAATGTTCCACTTTTATTTCATCAAAAAACCATCATTCATATAGTAAAGCAATGATATAGGTAGTTACTCAATGTATCATTTCAGATTCATTAACATTTATTACATAATGGTCAAATTTAGTAGTTAAAGTACTTAACTTACTTAAATTTATCTTTCCAATTTTATCTTTCGTTATTGACACATTTTATAAATTTTAATCTTCCTTCTGTCTTTCTCTACAATACAACCAACACTTAAAATATTCCATAAATACAATAGAAATAAATCTAACAAATAATTACATAAATAATGCTTTCTGTACTCCTGTGTCTTAGTTTGCTTTACATCTCATGGTTAAAAATTGCTTATTGTCTCATGCGGTCTTGTGCGTTAAGTTCTTTATGTTCTATATTTTAATAAAGGTACTGTAATTAAATTATCCTCATCATCAACTTCTTCATAAATACTATAGAAATAAATCTAACAAATAATTACATAAATAATGCTTTTCGTAATCCTGTGTCTTAGTTTGCTTTACATCTGATGGTTAAAAAATGGCTTATGTTCTCGTGCGTTAAGAAAGTTCTTTAAATAAGTACAAGGCAAATCGCCTTTACGGCAGGAACATCTTCCTGTTTCACACTTGCCTTGCTTACATCCAGTGTACAGATTGCAATAATATCTCTGGTTTTGGAGCCTTTGTTGACCAAGTGATGATTAGCTCTTCATCCTGAATTTGCCACCCATGACCATTTGGGGATGGTGGATTAATTTTTGCACTTAATGGCTTGTGATGAATAGAAGCTTGGTAATTAGACCGCTTACAAATGCTGTAAAAATGCATCTTTTGTTGGAGGAAGACTCTGTTCTGAAGACGACGAGGTACAGAAAACGTTGTATCTGGCAACATTTACATCAGATGTCTTTACACCTTATAGTTGGCAAACAAACCCTTCTAGATAGAACTGCAACAGTTGAATCTTGTAGTGGACTTCAAGTGCAACACAATCCCCTTCTTGAATATGCATGAAAATTGACTCATCTGCTTTTAGCTTGGCTGCTTGTAATAGTACACCTAAACAAAAGTAAAAATATAAAATTAATTTTAATGATAGATATATTATATTCAGGTTTACACTTTCTAATCATTCATATCATCATGTCACATTTATTTGTCAAATACTGTACTTTTTTTTGGGTGAAACATCTCTACCGTTTGGAGGGAGTTTATCATGATTAAACTGTATGGTCGCCTAGCCCTACATAGTATTACATTTTATTGATTGGCATCTGTAACCATGCTATAACTAGGATAACCAATTAAGAAAAAAAAATATGCAGGAATGCATTACATGGTCAGAAATCATCAAAGCTAGGATAGGATCCAGGGTGGTGATGGTGGAATTCGTAATGGTCGAATTAATTATATTATAGTCATACCAACCAGGCCTAGGCTTAAAAAAATGTAGGCTATTCTAGGCCTATGTGTATATATATATATTTCTACTTAACAAAGTTTACCTGAAGCTTTTATTTCGCCATGAGATCCGTTTGTCTTTTGCGACGAACCATATTCAAACGTTTTAACTTATATATTAGGCAAACTTTAGGAAATACTCGGGTGTGTGGTGATTACATTGGTAAACTCGATTGACGATGCTGACCTCAGACAGTTTCGATTTCTTTGGCGAAGGTTTAGAAGATCATCATTATTCTGTCTTAGATTCTGCTAGTGCACGTTTTTTGTATTTTTTGCTAGCAAACTCAATTTTTCTTTTATTAATAAATAAATCGCCTGTAGCACGTAGGGTGGTATCCGATTTGTAAGCTAGTATCATCATCTAGGCCTAGGCTACTACTGATACTAAATTCACACGCCAGCAAATCTATCGACGACTCGGCCAGAGAGAGTACATTCATGGCTTTTCAAATCTTTCCATTGTTTTGCGCACATTCTAAATGTATTCCATCTTGTCTTTGTAAAAGGTTGTACCCCGCTTGACGGAACATCATCAAAATGCATTGTGCAGCGAAGATTCTTTGGATTTACCCCTTTGTTTACAGATTTTTTACCACTTTCAGGTGGTGGATCGTGCGGCTGCCTGTGGGTCGCCATCTTTGTTGTTGTCATAATGCGCCCTCAATGGTAGCTTAATTTGTTTTGGGATTGGTCAAATCAAGTCACATGATCAATCCTCGGATTGATGTTTTTGCAATGGCGACTATCCACGCATTGCGACAAATTCCAAATAGTTTGTTAACAAAAAAATTATTAAAATACGTTTGGATTAGAAGCAGTTTGAGAAACTTTTGCTCAGCCTTAATTAATATATGCTCTACCGATTTACACAAAAATCAGCTGGTCCATCTGTTGCTGGGACAGAACTGAACGATACAGATTACAGCTGATGGCCTAAGTGGTGTAAGTTATTATATAGGGTTTTCGGCAAGGGTTCATAATTGCCAATAATTACTACTACTGAATTGAAAAAAAAAGAAAAAGAAAAAGAAAAAGGTCATTGCGAGTCGCATAGGGAATTGGCGGAGAAGCAGCGTACGATACTGAGCTTTAGGCGTCGCCTCCTTTTCCTGGGCCTCCAAGCGAGCAAGGAGAGCTGGGTGGAAGGGGACCACCGGACAAGATGTAACAATCCGCAATGGACAGGCTTTCTCGAACGCAGACCAACGATAGTTCGGTGGTTCAGCATCGGCAGTCCCCTCCTCTTTCCCTGAAAGGGAGGCTACTGTACCTCCTCATCAGCAAAAGACGGAAGGTCCGGCAGCTGTTCAGGGTGAAGAGGAGGAGGAAAGGCCGGAGGCGGCACCGTCGCGGCATTCAAAGTGTCTGGCAGTTCAGCATACACCTCCGCAGCAATTGCCTCCATAATTTCAGGAGCTAAGCCAGCTCCCGTAGGCGGCGAAACAGCAGGCGTCGGCACCAGAGTTGCGGACAGCGGCGGAGACAAAACTTCAGAGGTCAACGCTTCCACACCTACAGGAGCCGGAGCCACCGACAAACGGTTGGCCAGCCAGGTCTGGACAACCACAAATCAAGATGGTGCCCATCTCACGCAAATCTCACAAGGAGTTTCAGCGTCACACTCCCTTACAGGTAAGTATTCACAAAGTAGACTGCCATTAATTACTAATAACAGAAAAAAAATAAAATAATTATAGAAAATGAACTAAAATGTCTTAAAATTGAAAAAAATAAATAAATAATTGAATACCAAGACGCGATTCGAACTCACGACATTCGGTTCCTTAGAAAACATTGTTAACTAACCACGCCATCCATGAAAAGTGACCTATTAGTGGTAATGGTAGTAATGTACAGCCTTGCTGAAACCCGTTTTGTTTTGTACTGTAGGTGTATGGAGCACCCTGGGGTTCAACATAAAAAAAGTGAATGTTTTTTGGATTTCACCTCTATCTAGTTTATGTGTACAAAATTTCCTGCACGTGTGTTCAAAACCGGGGAAGCTACGCTTTTAAAGTTCTGATAGCAACAAGAACAAGAAGAAATGAGGTTCAAAAAAAATAAAATTATGATCTTAAAATGACACAAATGAACATTTTATTGTCAGGGACGGATCCGGTAGGGGGCTCGCTCCCCTTTGAAAAATTCTGGATCCGCCCCCCCGATTGTGTACTCTTTCAGGAGAGAGGGAGTAAGTAAAAGAGTACTGTATGTTGTGTACTCTTATGAAAATGATGAAAATACTGTAATATATGATCAAATCTGAGCTAATCTATTAAAACATTTGACATAATGCTTTCAGAATACAGAAGGATTCGTTTTCTTTCAATTACAATTTTAAGATTATGATTATGTATAAACTTAGAAATCTCATGAATATAGATGCTTATCTGGCAAGTGGTGGTTAAAAGCTATCCATAAATTAATTGAATGTGCTTCTGGTTAAATAACAAATTTAATGAAAAATAGTATTAAAATAATCAAGAGCTACTTCAATAGCAGAAGTAAGGGTAAGCAAAGCTCTGTCCAGATTTAAAACAAAAAAAAGTTGTATGCCCATATATAGTCATGATGTGCCTATATATGGCCATGATGTGATGTCATCATGACCATATTTAGGCTGTGTCATATTTTTGTCAAATAGTCTGGACAGGGCTTAACTGATACAATATTTGCTAGAAAATTTGACAATAATTATAGAAGATGATATTTCTTTTGTAAAAAAGCCAAGCTCAACTCATGGAAAATACATCAATGAATCATGATATAAAATACCAACTATTTTTCCATGATAATTTTTTTACCAACCTAATTAAGTATTAACCGCTGATTACAATATTTCACGCTTCAGTGCACTTGTAGCTACGATGATGTGTCGAGAGATATTAAGATACAAACAGTACATTACTACATCCTTCGTTACAACAGAAATTGCCAAAATTGGAGTTTCATTGCGTCCCAAAGGCAATTATCCAGACGAAGAAGGCAACATAATAATGTAGACAAATTGTACTGCTTAATAGCCAATCAAAAATGAAGATGTCAGAATGTTTTTCTTTTTTTGACAACAGCAAAGAAATTGAAGGATCAATTAGGAGGATTTGTAATGCTCCTGAGGTATATTTCAAACTACCATTTATAGTCTTATTTATTATTATTCCTCATAATTAACATATTCTGGAATTACTTTTTAAAGAGATAGAATGAAGATGTAGCTTAGTGGTTTAAGATATTATTGATCTTCCAATCCCAAAGGGTCTTGGATTCAATTTCTGCAAATATGAAGATTTCATTCTTCTACAAACTACAAACAGTTAGCCAGTCGTGGGATAGATTATGTTCAAAGGGGCAAACCTATCCAATGAGGGATCTAATAATAATTTAATAATATGATTTCAGGTGGGGCTTGAAGGGTTGCATGACCTGAATTAGGATCCAGGGGTACAGTCCCCACACCAAAGAAAACCTTAGTAATTTTAGGTCATTTTAATCTGTTCTGAAAAGTTTTAGATACTGTATCTCATCAAATAATTTTAATTTTTTGGTCAGGTAATACATCAAAGGGGATTGGCTTGTCTGATACCCTCCCCTGCAGATATTGCTAATGCCTGTGGGAGAACAATAATCTGCATTCAATTGTGCCAGATTGTCCCAAATTTCCAACATTTTTTAATCTTTTTTTTTCTGTTGAAGCACATACTGTAGGTTTTTGCATTATGTACTATATAAGTAGAACGTATTATTATTATTATTACTATTATTATAGAACCAGTTTCCCAGTTTAAATAAAAAAACAAATTTATAAGATAAAGACAAACACAGCAATGGTCAGTTCAAATAACAAAACTATAAAGAGGGTGCACTGCTAGCAAGCTAGGTATTATATACATTAAAAAGTCTGGGATAACTATACAAAAAAAACTTAGAATAAAATTTGTATAGTATTAATTTTAATGCATATTATTTTCATTTAATTCAAATCCTACTGTTATGTTTCAAGGTCATGTAATTTGATATCTTGCAGTGGACTATTACTATGTAATAATAATAATAATAATAATATGCAGAAATTTATAATGCGCCAATTCAAAAACATTATCTAAGGCACAGAGAAAAATTAACTAATTAATTAAATTAATTAATTAAAGCGATTTTAATATTAAAGAATAAAATAAATGAACAAGACATAAACATTAATGGCTACAGATGATTAAACCATTATTAATATTAACAAAACTGTACATAAGGCTTTGGGATCTAAGCTAGGCAATGATACAATAAGGTAGAGGATAATACTACTGTACTAACATAGAATTATACTGATAATATGCAGTTAAATCCTCCAATAAGTGCTGCAGTGCTTATAAAATTGTTGGAGGCTTCAGTACGGCACTTATTCAAGAGTGGTGCTTCAAACAATATTGGCGTGGCACTTTCCAATGCCCGTTCCCATATTACCTATCTCACATTCCTGTAGGCCCTACATCATTGTAAATACAGACGTTTCAAAAATTAATTTGAACATTGTACAGGTATGTATACATTGTATTTAAAACTCTGTCTCTTAAAATGTTTCATTACACACAGGGTTAATATTTGCTCTCAATTAAGTGCCACGGCTCTGGTTGATTAAAAGTACTATTAACAAAACTGTAAAAAAGCTTTGAAATCTAGGCTAGGTAACGATACATTAAGGTTTGAGATAATATTAAAGATTTATACTGATAATATGTGAAGTAATTATACTGTAAACCATTATATTTTTACTCCAAATCTTTTAATTATTAAGTTTCAGTGTTAAAATGAATCTATATCTGCTTGCAATAAAACATTTACTAATATCAAATTTATTCAGTTACTAATGTCTAATCATATCAAAGAACTAAATAAATTTAAAAAAAAATTAATAAAAAAATATCATTGATGGCTTGGGATCTAGGCTAGGTAGTGAATATATTAAGGTTTAACTCTGACCATGTACAATGCAATCTACATTACATTTTCTCTGAATCTACAGTATCATTATGTTTCTCAGTCAAATAATTGTATACAGTTAAAGAACGACAATTAACATTATCATCATTGATGAAGAAAACTATGCTCTGAAAAAATTCTTTCTATCCTCCAGTCTCCATCACAAAAGAGTTGGCGCTACTGTGCTTCACAATATTTTATGGAATGCATCCCGGCATATGCCCAAGTTTTTTTTCCATATGCCCGAGTTTTTTTTCCACGTGTCTCACCCCTATGAATGCAGATACCTACACCAGAATGTATCATTCAATCTACAATTAGGCCTACGGGCCACATTACAGCAATGCATTTGGTTCTCATCCAAGGATAGAAATAATACTGGAGCGATGCACTTGCGATGTAATTGCCATTAGAAATTTAGTGGAGAGCTTATACAATACATCACAAGTGCGCACAAGATTCTTAATTACAGAAACGGGATAATTAGCTAACTTAGTATAGAGTACAGTGCTAAAATAAGTTCTAAAATTATTTGAAATTGGTAAATTTCTCCTCTATTAATCTTCACTGAGGATAGTAAAGAATTTTTCTATCCATTTTTGCATCTTGAGTTTATAGAGTCCATTTTTGTTCAGCTTGAGTTCATGTCAAAATTGTATAGTTACTGTTCGCAATGAGATACATGGCTACCCTGTGTTTATCCAACAAACAGAAATTTAAAATTAAATATGTACTGTATACAATTGAGATTCTATTCTAGCGTCCTAAGCCTCATTGTTCAGAACTCTTTTCTACTGTGGAATTATAAAACATTTCTCACTTACCCATCTTGAGCTAGTCAACCAAATCAAACACTATTTCAGATTTTATGTAAAGCTGAAAGAATAATAATACTTTAAATATAGTTACTTCAGTTTGGTGAACAATATTTATATTATCACTTTGTTTCAGAATACCCCCTTCAACACATACATCCCCTAGGGTGATACAATGTTTGCCTTGTTGAAATGCTGTATACCGTAGTTATTATTATTATTACTTCATTGAATGACTCGTGATCGAATTAATAAAATTGGTATTAAAATTGAGCAATAAAATATGAAATGTAAGTATTGTAACAAAACTTGAATTTGACATTAATGCAAATTGAATATGTTTGCGATAATTGGCAATAGCACTAAAAAAAAAATTAATTAAAACTATGAATTTCTGATTTAAATAAATTAATCAAATAGTTATCAACAGATTAAAAATTTTTTTTTTGGAAAATTGACCAGGAATATTAATACAACAGCCCTTACATTTCTACTTGTAAATTAGGAATGGATTAAAAAAAAAAAGTTTTTCTGTCAATTAGCAATTTTTTCTCACTTGAGGTGACCGGATTTGACAAAGACGTACATTTGTTGGTCAAATCAAAATTGGGTTTTTGGTATTTTTACATTCTATTATACAAGTCTTTAAGGCCTTGACTGCCAGACCTTATTTTTAGTTTCCTTCCCATGTGCCAAAACAAGTACACATGTATTTAAAAACATACTTTTTTTGAAATTTTATCTAGTCATAAATCATCAAAATGGCAGGTAAACTCTTCGCCGGCAATGGGACGGTACTTTATATTGCCTCTGCCAAGTGTGAGTTTTCTCATCCGCTTTTTGCATGGGTTGGTATACGTGTTCAGAGGAAACATCCACTTGTGCAATCGAGTGTACTACCGGCAAGATAACACAACAAACATGCATACATTATTTGTATGTTATCATTTAGGTATATTTTCGTCGAACTATCAGCCATTAATCCTGTGGTATGTATAACAATAAAGTAATAAACGCTAGCATGTTATCATGTTTTGACGAGCATAGTCATCCCTGGCGGACTCATCAACACCTTGTGGGACAAGTATACTTATCACTGGCAATGAACGTGTTAAACAAGTGTTTATTTGATGAGATTGATTTATTTTAAATATACAGTAGTGAACTTATGAATATTTAATTTAATTAATACTGCCAAAGTAAGTTTTGATAAAACAGCTTTTTAAGATTCTTAAAGTCAGTAGTTTAATATTAAGATCGCTACATATTATACCTTCAGTTTGGTTTATAAAAAATGATATTTGGCATACATATTCTTCAACATCTCTTCTTCATATTATTCTATCTATTCATAAACTGCAAAAACCTGGCTTTGGTCAATATGATGTTTTTGCTTCTGCTATGTCGCAATTGGAAATGCCGACAAAAGTAGGGTTTTGCCAGAGCCAGTCAGATATTGATTGAAAGCTAATTACTAATAAATATACAAAGCAATTCCAATTGCATTTCATTTATCAAGTTTATTAGCTCTGTGCAGACAGTAATCTTCAAGAATTTTAATAATGCTACAAGAAGTAAATGGAATATCATCCGACCTACTAATAACAATGTTATACTTCATTTCATTATAGGCATTCATAATTAAATCTGCCTACTGTACTGCATGTTATTGGCACATGAAAAATATGTGCATTTCATTCAAGGATGCAGTTTTTATAAAATTGAGACCAATGTATTTTTACCGATTAAATGTGATTCTACATTAATAAATTATTTGTGCAAACTGGATATATTTTACAGGTTTCAAAGGAAAAAAAAAACAATATTAAGCCTTTATATAAAACCAGTGGCAGGTGGTACCTACAGAAGGATGTGAGAGATGCATGTCCCTAGAGTAAAAAAAAATACTCAAGTAATTAAAAATTATCTTATACTACTCATCCCCAAAGCTAGTGCTCCCCACTGACCCATAAAAGCCACCACCAACTCCTCCATATGAAGTTAGATACGCCATGCCAACTGGGTAAAATATACTATTATATAATAAACATTATCCAAGTACCGCTAAATGCATACTTACTTACAATAAGCTTGGCAGAGTTTAGGAATTTAAAAAACATAAGGGCTCAGGGAAAAACTTTTATGAATGGAGGGAACCACATCAAGCCCACTGTGGTTGGTTGAGGTACAAAAATTTATGGCTATGGCCAGAAATGACACTCGCATTATTTTTTTAATTTACAGAGGCCTAACTGGCTGGGCCCTTTCCCTTATCTGGACCTGTATAGCATTTTAATAAAATAATACAAAAATAATAATATACAATACC
>NW_022694754.1:760914-818491 GCF_011630105.1 Anneissia japonica | reverse complement strand
TACTCACAAAATTTAAATTAAAACGATAGAAAGAACAAGTAAATAAATTGAAATACATCCCAAAAATATTTAATAAATCAGTGCAAAAACCGAGTATTAAATAAATTGAAATAATTGAGTAAATAAACTGAAATACATCCCAAACAACAGTACCAAGAACGAAAAAAAGTTAATTGAAATACGCTGCAATTAACGCACTACATTCACTGAGAGACACGCTTGGCGTTCCATAGAAATGACCGGCGGCTCAACCGGTCATAATCCCCGTGTCAGCGGTTATGAATAATAACCAGATTAGATACTGTGTAAGTTAACAATACAAGTAACCATAACTGTGCTTCTTCAACTTTAGTAATAATCAATACAATAGAATATGTAATCATTACTATTTTATTCAAGTTAATAGAATTTAGTAATCACACCCATACTTGTAAGGCTCAGGCTGTGTTAAGAAAATATTTTTGACTTCCATGGGTCACTTTCCAGAAAAATACCACAGATAAAACTAAGTTTAAGCCCAAAAAGTGGTCATGGGCACTTAGGAGAGGAGGGTACTTAGGAGAGGTATCAAACAAATCTGTATGTCACAAAGATGAGCAAACTTCGCCTAGCCTAGGTCTAGGCCTATGTATACACTTGCCCACAAGACAAATGAATTTAGTCTTAATTAATTATTAAGATCCTCCTCTTAGTCTTTTACACCTACCGTAAATACATATAGGCCCAGGCCTAGGCTTAATATAGGTGTTTTTTATTTAGATATTCTAACAATCAATTAGATTCTAGGGCCTACACACATTTGCATATCATACAATGATCCTTAGCTAGGCCCTATGCCTAGGCCAGCTACTTTCAGCACATCTGCAATGGGCCAGAAGTAGCCTGGGCCCGATTGACAAACTGAGCTCTGTTGTGTGGTAAGGTGAAAGTACGCTAGGCCCATCACAAACATTTTGAATCTTATAAAAGAATCGTATCTACCAAATGCATCAAATATAAATTACCATTAATCGTAATAATACATGGAATGCAGTGTCGACTCCTCTGCCACATGAACAGTAGGCTAGGTCAATAACTACGGTCTCGTTGGATCAAACACGGGAGATACACCTCGACGACAGTTTCGCGTGAGACCTTTATAAACGCCCTTCCTTTTTTAAAGAGTGGTTTTGAGGGAAGCTGTATGACATCAATATCCTATTAAACGAGTCAACCAACCATCCAAACGCGATAAACGCGGCACTATATGACGCGTTTGATAAAACGCTCGATCCCAACAAATGCTGTTAATTCACATTATTACATGTATGTATTGATTTCATATTATGTATTCTACTACAGTAAATTAAACATGCATATGAAACTATTGCGTAAATGAAAACATCATTTTTATTATTTCAGAAGCATTATCTTATTTTTTCCTTTATTAAATTTTTATTCTTTATTTATTGATTATTCAATCAATCAATCAACATATAATTAACCAATCAAAATCAGTTATTTTGGAAAATGTTAATATCTCAGTTCTGTCACAGGGATGAGGCTACCAATTATGACTGCAATATATTTTGTAGTAATAGGCCTAATTAGAGCAATATCATTTGATTTGATAATTAAATCACTCTACAATTACATAGAAATCATTTATTCATGATTTAGACCTGAACATGTAATATATATTTATATACGTATATGTATGCTAAGTAAGGGAAGGCTTTAAATCTCTTTTAAATTTCAACTCTTCAAAAGTTGCATGTGGACAGATTCATGTCTATCTGATCATGCTGTACATTTTGGTAATATGGGCACGTGATAAGTCCAACATTTCATCTTCTCGATGTTCAGCACAATTTAGAAGTCGTTTGCAATTTACCAGAATTTTGATATGGAAACTATAAACTACTAGGTTTATTTTATTATAACCTTTCATTATATAAACCAAAATGTTAGGCTAATTGGATCATAATGGATGAAACAGTTTTAAAAATGCGCATTAATTTGCGCAACTTCAACCGTTCATGTTACGAACATAGGCGTTCGTGGTTTAGTGATAGTACATATTTTTTTTATTCTCAGTCATAGCCTATACTGTACCACGATTCAAAGCGCATCGTCCATACATTAATATTATATCATCATCATTATTATTATTTCTATAAATAATAAGGTCTTACACAAATACGCAAGGCAAACAAATGCAATTAATTCCAAGTTTGGTATATTTGGTATTGGTGCTTATTGATTTCGAGTGGACAAATTTATTAATAATTATTTCATAAATAGGTATAATGAATATCAAGAAAACAATGGAAAGCGATGTAATTCTGAAAACAACCCTAGAACAGAAATCGAGTAGGCTTATTAATCGATAAAATGGCTCTATCAAGGCGGCATTATTGGATTATTATCGTATTAAACACCACCGTGAAGAACAATTGAACAGAATTGCCTTAATGAGTAAGTCACAAAGAGAATAAATTGCATATTAACATATTCGAGCAAAAAATTATCAAACAACTTCATTGTCTCACGTGTTGTATATTCGAAAGATACCAGCCTTTATCAAAATTGAGAAATTTGCTTATGATGGAATCGAACCATACACACAAACTCCATGGTGGTTCAGTGCAAACAACGTTATTTACCACCAATTGTAACCTACTGCTTTATTCTGCGCCTCTTATTACATTATGAAAGAATTTTAAGGCAGTTAGGAAATGAGAAAACTGATCGATATTTCCAAAGGGCTTAAATAATGTAGGCCGAGCATGCATGGACGAAAGGGGGCGGTCCACAGACAATTATTTGTTTCATACCTATTTACAGCAATCTATATATATATAGTGTTCCATGCAGCATAAAAAACAATGTGCATTGGAGACAGACATCAAAGTAAAGATTGATGTACTTGATGCCTCAACCGCTTTTTGGTACCACAGTAAAATATAGGCCTATATATTGGCCCTGTACAAAATAATGCATATGAAACATATGGTGTTGTAAAATACAAGATAAACCTATACAGACGTTTAATTGTAAATAAGTATTTATTGTAACCACCCTTTTTTCACCCCCACCCCCAGTTTTAAATATTCAAAAATCTGTATCTGATTAATCGTTCTTGAGTTTTTCATCAAACAACTTTTTTGTGTGTCTTAGAAAAGTCAGTTCTACAACATTACCGAAATATCCTCCGGTGCCTGACTTTAAGGCATGAATGAATATTGACAAAATAACGTTTAGGAATATTAGAACTTGAAATTGTAACGGGAGGTGGGAAAATATCGAGAAAGGTAAAAGAATTTGTAAATATGTAGGAAAAACATTGTGGAAGACGAATTTCATTTTACATGTCAAAATCAATATACATTCCACCGTTCTACGATTTATTTATGCATATCATTCCATTAATTATTTTTAAACACAAATGATTTAGTAAGATACTTCTAATTTCTAATTTGCTTTCGGAAGAAGAAAACATTAGGTTATAAATAGATACCGCTGTTTTGCATTGGGGCCGACGGTCCATGTACTTTTAATGAATACATTCCGAAAGAAAGATTGATAATTGTAATATTATTAATATATCTTTCTTTATCAACAACTGCTTTTTGCAAAAATTATTAGTTGGATGATAATGAAAAATAAAGCTGATAAGAGCAGCCTACACTCCTTTTCATATACGTATGATATGATGATGATGATGATATACTGCTAATTAATAATAATAATACTGTAATAATAATATTAATATAATAATATGGCTAATAAATAATAATAATAATAATAATATTAATAGCAACAATAATGATAATAATATCAGTAATAATAATAGTAATAATAATAATAATAATAATAATAACAACAATTATTATTATTATTATTATTATTATTATTATTATTATTATTATTATTATAACAATATACTAATAACAATATATATGTTTAAATGAGGCATGCATTATCAAGACATAGACCTGGCAATGTGTTAATGACTTATCACACTATTGAAACTCAGCATGTTCCGTGTCCCACGTGACTGATATTAGCATCCACAGTTGGATGGGTCACTCATGAATTTTTAAATGATAGTGAAAATATACTTTTATGTATCGAATTTCGCACGATTATGCGCGATGCAATTCGACGACTGGATAAACGGACAATTTTTCAATTTCAATTAGCACTTAGTAAAATTCTTAAGCATGAGCTCCCAATTCGCTTAATAAGCTAATCAACTCTAGTCCCGCTGTGACATTGAAAATGGGTGTGGGCCAGTTTGGTTTACATTTCTCGTGTAATAGGACGATAATAGCTATAAATAAGTAAATTTGAATGCAAAATGTAGGCCTATTGTTACAACCGCACGTATCGTGCAATAAATATTGTCCGAAGATGAACATCATCTTCTGATAATATTTATTTTTTGTGCGGCGTTTTCATAACACTTTCCAGAAATATAATTTGTATTCAGTATCATAACTCAGGATCATTTTTTATATTAATGACTAGGTATCGATTGATTCAATTGTCAATATTTCTCAGGAAGAGTGTTATCATAATTTTTCTTGAATCTTGAAGTTTCAGTAAGCCTTTTTAAACCATTTTGCGGCGTGACGCAAAAAAAGCCGGCTCACGCCGTTTGTGTTCCTGCCCCTCGTTTCATTTCTACCATCGTTATTATCGCGTTCATCATTATCATAATGATATCATCACCCCTGTGTTTAGATATTAATATAACCATACTTGATATTGTTGCCAATATCGGCGTCATAGGAATCTATGTCCAAGAAAGAGTAATAGTGATGTAGGAGGCGGATATAGGTGTAGCCTCTTTTGTCCAGCATGTGTCGTGTTCATGCTTGAGTGCACAAGGCAAATGGAGTCGGTGTCATAGCTTGTTCGTAGTCTAGCCACTATACACTGTGTCATCATGCATAGTCCAGAAAATCACGCGAAGATGGAGGAAAATGAACACTTTTTTAATACTAATTTCTCGGTGAAGGAAGAAATTGGAAAGTAAGCAATACTTGATTAGATATCTAAGATTCATTGTCTGCAATTTGAGCTTACTTGCGATGAGCCCAATGCGCTCATAGCGCTAATATTATATAGGGGAAAATTATTGTGATGGTGTATTTTTATTTTTCAGAGGTGCCTTCAGTGTGGTAAAAAGATGTGTTCATCTTCCCACAAGCCAAGAGTATGCGGCTAAAATCATCAATACTAGTAAAATGAGCGCAAGAGGTAAGTCAAGCATAATTATCTGCATTCATTACTATCAGTTGATATAAACTGGTGATTTTGCAACATATTGTCCAAATAATTTTGCGTAGGCCTACTGTTTTCTTGATGGAGTAGGGAAGTGTTATTCCGGAGCTCGCGGTAGGCGTGGTTTTTAATAATGATGAATGCCGATTGTAAACATAATTCATTCTCCACAGTGTGGTACATATATAGTATGCAAGGCCAGGAGGAGTGATTTGATTACATGCAATAACGCAACCTTGTCCTTAGCCCCTAACCCTAGTGAGTAGAGGTATCTTCTACCTAGCTATCTGGTAGCTCTCCACCATTTCTTACTCTGCACCACAGAATGAACCTTGTTTTGCACCAGAAAGACCAATCAATAGTCACTTTGTTCATCAATTTGCAACATTTATTTTGCAAAGTTACTGATAATAATATATTGGCCTATATAATATTATTATGGGCCTACTGTATTATCATGGGTATGTATTTTGCCAGCACAGCTAGAAAGATGTAGGCCTAAATCACATTTTTGCCTAATTCATGTTTCAACCTAGGCCTGTTTCTGGTTATTTTCTTGATTTGTCACAACGAGGTAGTAGGCCTACTGCTGTACATGTTTTTTTGTATTTTAGCAGAAGGTTGCTTAGTTTGTGCTAATCCTCAAGTCTAGGCCTAGCTCAATTAGGCCCTGTTATCATGCAACCAATTCGCCAAGGATTTAAATATTTCTGAGGCTGTAAGGTGTACAATAGGGAGACTCATAAACGTCATTAAGAATTATTCCGCTTATGCAAAAAAAGTTGAGTTCTCGTTGCCGCCTGGATTCAGTTTGGCCCAAATCTACATTGTGCAAATATTTATGCAGAACAGTCACCGATGATTGAATAAGCTTGTTCTAGGGTAGTATGCCATCACACAAATTGAAAACTCCCAAGTGACAATACGGTAGCATGATAAAATGCAATTTTTTGCGGTGGAAGTTAGGCATAAAGGTGAAATTGAGATGAGGGGTTAGCAGAGGTGAAAGGGGAGCTCTAAGATTAGACTGGGGATATAAGTATATTTTGGGGGGGAGGCAGGTGTGTGTGTGTGTGTTTTTTGTACTCTTGTGAAAATAACCTCTATGTAACTTAAACTTTTCAATGTTTGACCTACCAAATCAACTAAACTAATAAGCTATGCTTTTTCATGAATATGATTAATAGTAATTGAGGTAGCCAGTTCTTTTAAAAAGATTTTTTTACAGTCCGAGAGTCCCATTTCGGAGCATTTAGAGGTGGCTATATTCCTGAAGTTTGCTTACTCAGCGTAAAACATGGTGTGGCTAAGGTGGGTGTGTATCCCTGTTGTGACTGATCTTAGACAACTTGTCATTGAATCTGGCACCACTGCTGCCTGTTATCAGAGGGTCATTTAAATCTTAAAGATGTACTGTCCCTTGCCAAAAAAAAAAAATCATAAATATCATTTTTGAAATTTATTGCCCATTTTGAAGTAACATAAAAACTATCAACTTGAACATAGAAATTAGTGTATTTAAAAAACGTTTACCCATAAAAACCACTATTTTACAGTGAAAAAATGATAGAAACACTTCCAGTCACTGGAAGTATTTTATAATATAAATGATATTGAAGGGAGTTAGCCGTTAACACTGTTGAATAAATATAATATAAATCATCAAAGGTACATATACAGTGTTTAAATAAGGATATGGTGGAACATCGTAGGCTACCCTGTAGCTTTTCAACGAATAAAGTATTTTTATTCTTTATTATAATTATCTAGTTAAAAAATCAGGGAACACATTTTTTTAATTAAATAATTTCTATGCTCAAGTTAATAATTTGTATGTTACTGCAAAATGAGCAAGTTAATTTGAAAATTATTTTTTTTATGATTTTGGTCATTTTCAAGGGACAGCACTTCTTTAATGTGGAGAATATGTCTTCCTTAAGACATGACAATTTAGTTTGTGCATATTAAGTTGTTAAAGTCATATTCTCCATTATTAGAAGGTCATTGTGTACCATTGTGCACAGAGCTGTTTACAACAGTATCTAATTAACAATAATCCTCTGTGTTTTGTGTCTATGTGACTTTGAGCTGAGAGAAATAGTGTAGTGTCAATTTAATTTCTTCATTAAAACAGTTAAAAAGAAGATGCATTTTAATAAAATGTACATTATTAAGAAAGCCTTATGTAAAGACAAAATTGATGACAGACTTTAAGCATTATAACTCATCATTTTGGGATTAAAAAAATTGTCTATGCATTATACACAAATACCAGATGTAGACTTGGGATCAGAATTCGTCTTGCATACTCCGATGTCATTTTTATTTCAATATTAATTCAGTGAAATTTTATAGGAAATAGAAATTTAAAAAAAAAGGTAGGGAGGCTATGAACCAATTAAGTGAACTTATTCACTGTAGCATAGCTGACGTGCCAATTTCTGTCACACATAATGTGTACACAGGAAATATTAAAATTTAATTGGTTATTGTGGATAAAAATATCATAAATGAATAATAATGGATATGGATCATTCTACGAAAGGAGGATGGGTTTTCTACAACTGCAGTCATCAGATATTGATCTTGGAAACTTCAGGCACTCTGGTGTAGTAGCCACAGGCGGACAAATGCTTCGATCTAGGCATAGCCAGTTGGTACGCCTAGAATTAAAAGTTTATCAGGGACTTGTTCTGTAGTATAGGATGCCCACAAACAAATTAAGCCAAAAAAATGTTTATTCCTTTCCAGGGATATAGTTATGGTGGGTAGAGTTGGATGGGGCCACCTAGCTTTGAAGTTTTCCATTCAGTCTAAAAGAAATTTCATGGTGCTCCACCTACTGTACTCATCTCCATTGCCCTTCTTAAAAATCCACTCTCATTATTTAGATTTACTTATGTTATCACCCACCCACCCACCCCAAAAATGACTACCATCAACCCATAGTTTTTTTACAGCTACAGCCCTGCTTTCCCATAGACAATGATCCTAAAATTTGCGTGAGACCATGTCTGGTTCCTCTTATCAAAAAACTCCAAAGGGAAAGGCTTTACCGTAAATGGTCGAATAAGCGCCGCAGCGCTTATAACATTTTTGGAGGCTTCAGTGTGGCGCTTATTTGAGAGCGGCACTTATTCGAGAGCGGCACTTATAAAAATGAGGCGCTTTCCATGCCTGTACCCATGTTACCTATTTCATGTATTCCCGTAGTCTATTATAGGTCTTATCATCATAAATAAACGTTTATAAAGAAATGCTTGTCTTCATTGTATTATTTGTTCATATTGTACTTAAAACCCTGTTTCTCAAGGTGTTTCTACACACAGTGTAATATAATCATACTCTCGATTAAGCGCAGAGGCGCTTATTCGAGGGCGGCGCTTAACGAAAAAAAAAAATGATTAGTGTGGCGCTTATTCGAGAGCGCCGTTTATTTGAGAGCGGTGCTTATTCAAGCATTTACGGTAGTCACATAAAAAACAAATAAATAAACAATTCTGTTATTTTGCTGTTGAGTTGAATGCTGTTAGTCAAAGTCAGGCCATTTTTTTCGTCATAAAAACTCTAGCTACATTGACCTAAATAAAGCATACTGATCGAGACCAGTGGTTCTGTTGTGTCATAAAAAAATCTGAAATAAATTTTTTGCAGTTGAATTAAAATATTTAGTTCACTATTTTATAATCTGTGTATTTGTGCAAAGTTCCATTTTTCTAAATGTAGCCTTGAGAATACAAAGCATTATAATATACTGTAGTACATACCTACCAAGCCTCACGTATCTGGCATGAGCATCACGCTTTTCGACCAAACCTAAGCTCTCAAGCCACTCACCTAAAATCTTGCGCTTTTCCACTAATCACAAGCTTTATTTTATTAAACCCAAACTTTTTATTGAAATACTCAAAACCTTCACAATTCTACAGTTTATCAGGCCTCGTCATAAAAAATTCTATCATTCCTATTCTAGCCACAATTGCTTTTGCGAAATGGATCAATCCGAGACGTAAATGATAGAATTACGCATGCGTCTTATCCAAGCAGGAAACTAACACTGATGGCGATATACATTACATCATTTCTATTTGAGCACTAGAGTTCTATTTCAGAGTGCACCAGAGACCACCTACTGTAAGCCCAAAATTATTCGGGGTCCTTGGCGGGCCCTCGATTCACGTCTATGGTGTTTATTTCCATGTTATTTCCTGCTAGCTACCTCAAACTTGGCATGTATGATAGTAAGATATAACCAACCTTTTGCCAATATCGAAAGTGGTACAGCTACAATTACGCATCCTGATGTAGGGTGGGGTGTTATACCAATAAGAACATAGGGACTGGAATTCCCCATCTAACATATATTTTGAAGTAGGGTTGGTACTTTCCATTCAGGTCTCTCAGTGTCCTGATTATAGTCTAAAGCAACTTTTCATCCGATGGTGTGGTGGTAGTTTAGCAGTGATGGATGTAGATTGAAGAATTGAGGGTTGCCAATGGAAATCGGTGGAGGGTTACTTTAGAGGCCCGAAAACCGAAAAAAACACTTTCCTGCTTTATGGTAGGTTCTTAAAATGTAGACATTTCAGGGTTTTGCTCTGTTGCTATGAACAAATTGTAATCATGAGAGTACATTGGTAGCATTGTATGTGCGAATGTAATGGTTCCTAAAGTGAGAAGCGAGTTTGTGGGTGATAGTACCTATAGGCAAATACCATGGCCCATGTCGGGATCTAGGGATAAAATCCCATGATAAAAAAATTATCAGTTTTATGTGTGCTGGACTAATTTTCAATGAATAAGCCGAAAGGCATCGTTGCTACTACATACCAGATCAGAGGGACTGGGCTTGTGCTAGTGCAGTCTTAAGGATATAATATATTATTTTTGTTGGTAAGGGAAGGGGGAATGGCTGGCTATCCTTGTCATCCCCTCCTGCCACTGCTTAGTGACTGAATTCCCCATTCAAACAAAATTAGCATCCTGGGGTAGAGGTGGTAATCCATAAGGTTTCTAGTGACTGCAATTCCAACTATAAAACACATTATGCATTCTGGGATGGGTTGCACAACTCCGCTAAACTCTAATGACCAACATCATGATGAAATACCTTTGCATCATAATAGGAGTGACTTGTATTCTCCATCTTGGCAAAATTATGCATCCTGGAAAATGGATGATTTGTTTGTACTTTCTTCTAGCATTGTGTACTACAAAAGACTACTGCGCAGTTCAACATTTTATAGGTCTACACTCCTGCATATTTAATATTATACATAATTATCTGTGTATAGTACTATCTTATAATTGCTTAAAGAATGTGTTATGCACACAAACAAACCTTGCTAACCATTAAAATAAATCAATATTTATGTCTCATATGTTCTCAAAGTCATTGGCAGACCCAGAAATTCAAAGTGGGCCCCCGGGGAGGTACTTTCACAGATAGAGGATCCATACTACATGGTTGGAGCCGAGGGAAGAAAAATTTAGATTATGGCACCTCTAGATGGCTGGAAATCACATTCTCAGACTTAACATTTGAATATAATTTTGTTTGTATTTCCATTAAATAAAAAAAAAATTGTCAACAATTTAGGGGGTCCCGGGCTGGCTGGGCCCCCTTGAATCAGCCAATGAAACTACAAATGAAATGGCATCATGAAAGTCCTCAAGCAACGATTGTTTCAAAATAGATTCCAAAATTTGTAGTGAAAAGAAAAAAATAACTAACATTACTTGGTAGTAGGGTAAAAGATAAAGACCAGAACATGCACCTAATTGTAATGACAAGTATTACGCTATATTCTTAATACATAAAATATTGGAAGATAGTAAAAGATATTAATAACCGATTCTGTCAATATTATGCTACCCTGAATGTCAACTTATTTTGTGAATAGCAAGAATAGGTGCAGACGCTCATGATGCTGTTTTAAAGATTTTAATATACGGTAGTAGATATTGGAGTTGACCTGTGACAGAATCTTTTCTCACAACTCTACACACACATTAAGAGCCTTACTCTATGTATTGTAAATATTACCTGTATGTACAGTACAGTAGTTCTGGTGGGAAATTCCCTGAAATGGCCACTGTATTGAACCAGATTTTATTTGCAAGGGGACGGGTAAAAAAAGGGGCTTTGAACTTCGTGGTTGGTGGCTAATTCTGAGCTGTTATACCCGGTAATAAAGTATGTGATTATGCCAGCGTGTAGAGGAAGTGCTAACAGTGAATGCTAGCAACAAATGTGTGGTCAAAAGATATGATCTAAGTAAAAGCTAAACTGTGGAATATAACATAGCAGCATATTTTTTTTTAAACTTAAAATTGGATTTTTGAGAGAACAATTGATAAAAATGCTTTTGAAATATATTGTGTTTTCCACAATCAAATGGAGAATCCCAATTTAGTGTTTGCACCGATTTTCTGCTATTTTTTATAGCAAGAATTGTTTAGTTTCTTTTCCCACATAATGCTGAAGTCCAGGGGTTTAATAATTTCAGATTTGTATATTGAGAAACACATTGTTAACATATTGCAGAACTCAATTGAGAGTCTTTCATTTTTAATATTTGATAGTATTTTATTTCCTTATTATGAAATGATAATAATCGATAAAATCTTTAGATTTCTGTTGATCTATAATTTCCCGTGAATATAGCACTGTAATAATTAAATAAAATGATAATATTACTGACATATGCTCCTTATGTCATCAAATAATTCATTTGATTAATGCTATGGGATATAATTGTCCTTGACAATGTATATGAAGTTATATATTTCATGACCTGATCTATGTTAGTAGATTGATTAACCAATAATTTAGTAGATCTATGTTAATGGATTGTAATAATATGGACTATGTTTTATAAATTTGTATTTTATGCTTGTATATTAAATGTTATTGTTACGTTAGGGGGGTTCTCATCTGGCGGCCTGCGGGCCATCTCCGGCCTGTGAGTGCCTGTTGTCCGTTCCGCAAGAACTAGCCAAAAAAAATATTTTCTGTTGAGCTTGGGCCTAGATTACTAGCCTTTAACTGTGTATTTTGTTTTGCCGTATAGGCTTGTATATTGCCCCACAAATTGTAGCGATTTAATCAATCAAATCGGAAGAATTATCGCAGCAAACAGCAAAGAAATACTGTATTACCGGTGACCCATTGGGTGATGTATAACATTTTGACTTTTGCATTACCAAACACAAGGGTAACTTTCTTGGTCAAGATGCCCTGTATGAGTGTCTAGCTGCTTATTACCTTAAAAAAATTTCTAATTCGGGAAGGAGGCCACCCCATCCAAAACCCTCCCTTGCCTTGCACATGCTGCGCTCCAATGGCGATGCACCATAGTACACTTCTTGCCCTGGCCCTTAAAATTTATTTAATGAAAATTTTGGCCTCTATTGCAGTATATTGTTGTTGAGAACCCCTGTGTTAGAAGTTCAGGTACAGTATGTAGATCCATGATGGCCCAATTATAAACAAAACTGAGTTACTTTTTAAATGCAATTAATTCTTAAACTTCAGTCTGTTTCTTAGTAATAATTGTGTTATATACTTTCTGTTTTAGAAAATTTCAGTTTTAGAAATGACCAGATAAATTCTTCAATGTCAATAATCAATCTTTTAAAATTATCTAAGTTAAAATTGTATGTTTGATGTTGGAGCAGTACAGTATGCATTGTCAGCAACAGGGATGACGTTGCTACTTCTTGACACAACCATTGAGTTTCTAATGTTGGGATGAATAAAAAAGTATAGTATCATACAAAATCCAATTACTGTAAAAAAAAAAATAGAGATAAGGACTTAAAAATCATTCTTGTTCCGCTGGACACAGAATTGCTTCCCTGCTGAAAGAACGGTTCTTAGAAATCATCATCTTAGTGAGTATAAACACACTCTTAGTCTCTTTGTACTATGATATATTTTGTAGTCAGTGATTCCCTTTGTTTTTGGAAATACGGATTTATCTCTATTAATATTATTAACAATCAATTACCCACAATGCTTTCTTTCATGGGTCCATTTAAAGTCATTAGATAACGAGTTAAAACATTGTGTGCCATATGGTAATGATAGAATTCATGCAACAATTAGGCTAGTCCACAATATTCAATAAAATTAGGATGAGTTGGCGTGATATAGATGATTTTTTTTATTATCACTTATTCATGTCCATTCAACGGCTAAAATGTGTCCAGGCCTCTACCAGGTGTATAATAATAAATTATACAGTAGTGTGATGGTAGAGCTAGATAAAATAGCACTTCTATTACTATAATTAGAGTAAGTATAATAATTCTGCTAAGTACAGTAGTGAATGGAAGCTTAGTAGGCCTTTTCAAATTGTCTGTGTTTGAACTAATGGTGTTTGTAGTTCAATACAGTATGTTAGATTAAATGTTATCTTTTTTTCCCCTCAACCTTCTCGGACAGATTTGCACTCAATGTAAATGTTCTAAAGGTTTTGTACTTAAGGTTCAGATAGGTGTTCCTATTTTAAGGTTAAGTTGGCAGTAGATTCATGACCGTATTTATATTGATTGTAAATCATCTAGAGCTACAGTAAATTTGATCTCATTCTTCGCAACATGACCGACATTCATTTTGATGTCATAGGTTACCGATTGGTAATATTGTGGGGTTGGTCATGTGGGTGGCCATCAATAAATGCCTTCAAGAGGAACTGGATAGCACTCTAACTATAACTTCTTAATCTTGTTCATGTTTTACATGTTCTACGTTTTTACAGTAAAGGTTGGAGGGTTCGAATCCTGGTGTCTTAATATTTTCTAAGATGCTGATTTACCAATTTATGACTCGAACTAAACTTGCAGGTTAGAGTAGACGATATGCCATATACCTATGTACTTGGTGTTGATTTTTCACCTCTGTAATGCATAGCACATCTGTTGAGGTGCACTCGACCTTTGTTTAATTAGTTGATTGATTTAAGTAATTAACTCCCAATTTGAGAATTACTGGCTGGCTGGAATATTTTAATATATAGGAATATGTGTTACAATTGAAGTCGGTTAATTCAACTGTATAAATACAGTATTTTGCTTTGCATCAAAGCATTTTGAATGCTATATTAACCATATCCTCCCACATAAAATAGTTAACTGTGGATTATTTTGTCATAAAACTGAAATAGACAAGTAACCTAAATCTCCCATAAAATCAAGGAAAAAAAGATTACTGTATAAAAAAAATGAAAGAGAATCCCAGCTAATGTTCGCCTTATTAGTTAACGATCAGAACTTAAACAAGTGAAGAAAGCAATTCTAGTATTTTCTATGCCAATATCATTGTATGGTAGATTTCATCAACCAATATTCAATGAAGAAAAGACAGATGCAGAGATTGCCTAGCAACAGCTTAACAGTCATGCATGCTTCAAACACATTAATATGTGACATGTCATTTGGAGACCCGATTCACATGTATAACGTTGTTGGCTATTTTTCTAAGATATTATTTGCAGAGGATTCTCTTTCAATGTGGACTTGAGGAAAGTGATAGATTATTTAAAGGATTGTACAGTAGTTTTTGGTTTGAATTCAGTAGTTAATGCAAATTTTTTGCAGATAAGAATTATTATCCTCTAGCAAGGCCTAAACAATTTTATGGAAAATGTTATGGAGCAAGCGTAATTTTTTGTTAGTTTACTGAAATTGGCATCTCTTTCAAATTCAGATTTCAGATTTCTTTATTTTGTCCAAAAATAAATTAAGAGTAGATGCAAAAATACAGCGCAGAAAAAACTTTAAAAAACATTAAAACACAAATTAAATGGTATACTAAAATGTGTTTGTAAGCCTATTCAATACCTTTAAATTGTTAATCCATTTCGAACTAACCTTCTTAAATTTTAAAGCACATGGAGATAAGGTTGGGGAGGGGGTGGGGAGGTGAGATGCTAACCACATGGTCAGAGAAATTATATCACATGGTCCATGTGGAAGGAAGTTTTGAAATTCTAATATAAAAGAAATTAAAAATTATTTTAAAAATGTGTTTTGGGAGAAGGTAAAGAAAGACAGATTTTGTAAGGATTTTATTTGAAGTTAAAACATGAATATTTATAAACCTATGGATCATTGTCAATTAAGCTTTTATTTCTTCCATATAAAAATAGATCTTAATATAAAAATTTCAAATTTTATGCAAAAATCTTAAAGAAATGGAAATAATATGGTAAAGCTGATTGAATTTAATTGACTCATAATACAAACTTAGTAACGTTATAGTTTTATTTTATTTGTGCTCATTGTATTTGTTGTAAGTTTTGAATTTATTATATTTTACCTTATTTCAATGTCAAAATTAAGTGAAATAATGGAATTTACCTCATTACCTCTCTATTTTTTGTACCATAAATGCTGATTAAAATGGCTAAGTGATAAATGTACAAAGCAAAAACTGATAGGCCCAATAAAGAAAATGATTAGTTTATCTTTCCTGCCCGCATCATGCCTTCTATGGTGCTGGAAAATAAACCAATTTTTTTTTTAAATTTTTATTTTTTTAAATTTTTTTATAGTAAATATTAGCTATTGTTTGTATTATATCAATCATGTATTTTACTTTGTATATGCACACACCAGCAAACAACCCAGGGATGATATTTGGTTTTAGGAAAAATTAAAATAAAAAGCCTCCCTCACCTCATAACTTTTCCAGCCTAGATAGGATGATAAACAAATAATTTTTTATTGGTTCTTACTTGGTAGGAGCATTCTTGATATAAAATAAATTAAAAATTTGCTAGTGCATAGATTAACCATTATTAAGGACTTATGCTGCTAAATTGTAGTTTCAATTTCTAACTAAAACAAATGAAAGTTTAACAGTAGATACAGAATTTGATGGAAAGCTATTTGCTGTGAGAGGTACAAGTATAATATTCTTTTTTTTGAGTAGTCATTACTACATGACGGTTTATATGATGACTGAATATTCAAAATTATGTATGGCCACTTTGTCTACTACAGAATCACAAAAAAATATAAAAATATGATTGTGCCAATAACATTGATTAAATGATTGATTGACTACTTGATTTGTTGAATTTATTCAGAAGTGAAATTTTGAGAATAACTAAAGAAAGCAAACTTTCTGGCCCACAAATTCACAAAAAACTGTTTCAGATTAATTAAAAAAACAAAATAACTTGCAACATTATTGGATGAACTAAATCATTTAAATTTAATTATTGTAGTTTCCTTCTTATTGTTTACTCTATTTTAATGCGTTAATGTTACTATTTTAATGTATTTTATCATATTTTCTGGTATTTATTGGTATTTTTACTGTTTTAATGTATATTTATCATATTAGGTTTTTAATAAAATATTTTAATGTAGGTTATGTAATTCCTCTTTTGGATGCGGTGCAACTCTGCGAGTGCCACTGAAACAAACTTGTGTATATTTAATAAAGATTATAAGAACTACTCTACTGTACAGTAAGCTATACAAATGTAAAAAAATTGTGGGTGAACTTAAAAAAGATGACCACCTTAAACAACAATTGAGTAAGAATGCGATACTTTTACCAAAGAGTATTTATATATAGTTCTATTTATGCTCTTTGATTTCACCAAATTAAACGCTGCTATCAATTTGAACGAATGCATGCCCGCATAAAAATGCACCACGCATCCTCGACAGAATAGAACAAAAAAGTTTCCTACTGGCCCTCAAAAAAACAAGGAACTATTGTAAATCAAACTTCCATATTCTCCTCTGCCTGAGTTATAACAATCAGCATACATATGCCCTTTCAGACTTCTTGTGTCACAACCTATGTGTAATTTAGTTTTTAAATTTTAACCTTTGCAAAATTATTTGGAAACTTTAATACTATAATACTTTTTCTAAATGCAATTAAGTTTTGAATCATGAAGTTGTTAAAAAAATTGAACAAAGATTTTATATGTTTACTGACCATAAACTGTAAAAATACAACACGACCATGTTTTATACCAGAATTTAATGTGATAATGGTTTTACCATGCTACATCCAGCGAGTCTAAAGCAGGAATCCCGAACTCCGGGAATCAGCCGGAAATTAGCTGTAACCTCCTGGACTCTCGGAAGTTCCAGCAATTTCCTGGAACTCAGTTCCCAATCTTGTAGACTACCTACTTATAAAGGAAGTGCAAATCTCCCGGATATCAGGAAATCTCTGGTGATTCTCATTTTCTTGCTTCATTTTTGTTTACAACCTATACCATTGTTTTACAGCTCTGTAATGCCTTTCAAACCAAAAAAAAAAAATAAAGAAATTATGTTAATTTCATTCCAATATTCTCTTAATTTATAAGTTTTACATCAAATTTTCTTTGGACTTTAATTTATGTGTTGATAGTTTTTTTTTTAACTCCACCACATTGAAAACTGTCAGTGGTGGTGCCAGTGTGTGAAATCTAGTAGGAGTGAGGGGCTAGGTAAAATTTTGGGGGTGGCGGGGCAAGAAAATTATCTGGGGTGGGGGTGTGGCGAAAATTCCACCTTTCCTCCACTGAAAACAGTACACAAGTGATGAAAGTGCCTGCAGTATAAAGACAGTAATAAATAAATAAATTTAATGTTGTACTATTTATTAACTGTATTATTACCCTGTGTAAGTTATAATTTTTAAGTGACATGATAACAATCATACAAAAAATCATACAAAAAATAACACATGTTTTATAAAGTTCACATTGGTATTCAAAATATTGCTGTGACCTGAGAGTTGGACCAAAATTCCCCTGAAATGATTTTATCTCAATTAGGAAACCTGAAAATGATACATTATCAGTATTGCCAAAATAGGAAACAGTGCTGATAATTGTTATGTAATAATGTAATAGTGGTCATCAAATATTGTATGTTTGTGTCTTCTAAGGACATCTTCATATATATGTTTTTTTAAGTACTTTACATTGTTTTTTTTTAAATGGATTTCCTGGTTATAGGTCCACATCTAAAATCTCTCCAATTTCATGTTGAAGGTGGACAGGTTTGTACACAAAGTATTACTGTTAACTACCGGTATTTGGATTTATACTTCATTCTTGAAGATGAACACAGAAAGTTCGATTTATAGAGTCATGATCGGTTGCATCACATTCTGGAGTTGGTTTCATGTACTACTATCTTGTAGTCTTGTACTATAAATGTGGAGGATATATCATATCTTTGTACTTTCTTAATCTGAAAATTGGAATTGATAGGAGCAATAGAATTACAGCTCTACATTAAAAAAAAAAATCTTATGTCATAATAATACAAAATATAATAAATCTGCAAAAGTATAATTGAGAAAATGTAATTTAATATGAAAATGTCATTGGTTAGGCTCTTAACACTAAAATTGTCTTATTTTTATTTAACCAATATATTAATGATAAATCAGTTTGTTGGCAAGTTCTTTGTGATATTTCATCACAGATGTCATTAACTTGAGGTTTAACATGTGTTTCCCAATTCCTAATGCATCTTCTAGCACCGCATTAGTTGGAAATTACATGATTAATTGATGATTTATGTTAATTTCTCTTTTTGTAGTCAAACGAGTACATGTGCCAAATCAATTATTCAGTTCCAACGAGGTACTCAAGTATGTAACAGCATGTTAAAGATCATTTGTGGATTTTTAAAATTGAAATGATTGTAAATTAGAATAATAATTTTATTAATAAAAATAATAATTAATGATAGTTCAATGTTTCTCATTAAATATTTGTCTTAAGCTGGCAACTGCAGGTTTCTACCAAATATACAGTAGCTGATGATTCATTGCAATGTGTTGTTCCTGAATGGTTGGTTATAGCTCAGTATTAATTTAAGCTGTGTTATCTCATTTTGTTTTGACAACCTGTGATCAATATGCTTAATAAGACTGTCGAACACCAAGTGGAAGGTTAACAAGTGGGGGTGTCATGGTAGATGGATGGCTTGTATTATTTATGTTGCACATGTCATTAGCATTTCCATTGTCACGATTATTTATGTCTCCACATTGATTAAAAATACAAATTTCTTATGTTTTATTAAAGTTTTATCCATTGAAATTAATAATAACATCCTCATCATCATTTTAATATGCATCATTGCTATCATCAATCACCATCTTATAATTTTCATAATTATAATATCTCATCATCATCATTATTATCATCGTCATCATTTAAATTATGAACATCATTGAAATTATCAACATCTTCATTGTCATCATCATCAGCATCCTCATCATATCATCAATGTTCTCACCATCATTGTTCATTATTGTCAGCATCCTTACCATAATCAACATCCTCATCATCTCACGAGTTGTCTGTGTGCAAATTCTTACAGGCAGGCGAGGGTGTAGCCGAAAATGCCCCGACTTGTCAAACTAACGATGCCCATAAACTTTCCAATTCGGAGAATTTTGATCTGATATTATTGTTCTGGTAGTAGGAATTTTCTTCTTTTAAATAATAATACTGATGACAAATCATGTACAAATTATTACGATTTCTACAGATCACGTTGTTTATTGTTTACCGTAATTTGAAGCAGAACCTGCAAAGCGATCCAATAATGGAACTATAGAAATCACTACCTTGCCGAATTAAGGGTAGTCATGCTAGACCGCATTTTCTTCGTTTTTTACTCACTGTCGCTCACAGCTTTTCAACATTTGCCACAAGGTTAACCTTTAACACACTTTACTGTGTTCTGATTGGCGCACACTCTGACGTCCGATGCTGGATTTTTTGGGGTTGACAAGTGTCGTTCGGTAATTTTACAACCAACAGACGTTAACTCTCCTTTATATTAATTATTTATCTTACTAAATCAAGACTTACAAAATATTTGATGAACAATCTTTTCTCATGTGTGTATTGTCATTGAGGACATCATTTTTTTGACATTTAAAAGAGGTAAAATAATTGTAAATAAAAAATAGGCTAGGCCTAGGCTAGGCTAATTAATTAAAAAAATAATACAGCAGTACAAACAAGTTCCTGTCGTGGACAGCGAATGGAAGAGGAGACTCCCATGAAGTCAAGTGTACATTTTTCTTATTGAAAAACAGCTCCATACTTTATATTAACGGTCTAAACTCGTGCTTGTCATTCACAAATTATCAAGCAATACATTGTTTATTCCAGTAAGCTACAGCAGTCTTTTTGCACATACAAATAAATGACATGCTTTTGCTTCGTAGGTTCGCTTCGCGTAGCCTTGCTTAGACTGTTTATATCAGGCTACGATGTATCTACAAAGCCTGCGCGCAGGTAAAATTGTAATAGTTTGTGGCGGTACTGTAGATTTATTTATTACTAGTCCATGACTACTGTATTGCAGTTGCATGAGACAGAACGAAACGGAAGAAATGTAGACATTATTATGATGATTACATGATGATGACCAATGTTACAAAGGCTAGTAGTCCTTGTCTTTAAAAATAGTTATTGTTTTTGTTTTCTTGATTAAAAAAAATATATTACTTGCATGAATGACCCTCTAGTCTTATCCTGGAAAAAAGAATAGTAGTTATGTCGCATAAGGCTCTCTATACAGCGAGAATCGCAGTGTTTCAGGGGCTTTTCCCCCTCTGAAACCCATCCCCCATTCGGTTCTTTGGCCCTCGCTCGGTTGGCGCTTCGCATCAAAGTACACATACGTTCATGCCAAACCCACCCTAAAAATTCTAACACCCACCCTCAGTTTTCAATAGCTACATCCCTGCATTGGTAATATCATCAATATCATATTATTATCAACAACTTACCATCATCATGAAAGTCTTTGTCATCATCATCATCATCATCATCATTACCTTCTCATCCTCCTCCTCTTCCTCATTACTTTTATCATCATTACAATCTTCATCATCATTACAATCTTCATCATCATCATCATCATCTTTATTTTAGCTATTTTCATTATCATCATTGTAACCATCTTTGTCGTTGTCTTTGTCACCATCATTGCAATGTCATCAAAAACTTTACCATCATCATATCAAAATACATTCAAATATTATAGAGATCAATCTTTATCCCAAAGTAAGAAAAAGTAGTAAAAGGATATTATTTATGAGGAATTCTGAAACCACGTTTAGATTATAAGGTGGCCATTAAACTTTCAATTGAATTTATCTGACCAGCAACTTTAGATTTCTCATCTATGTGAGATATTACTTTTCATTTTGAAATATGTCATGATCTTAAAGTTGGAGATTTGTTCATAACATATCACTTAGAGATGATTAGTGAACATCCCACTACAATACATGTTAACATAAATCAGTGGTTCGAGACCAGTGAGTGATACATTCCCCATAGTTGTTTGGTGGAATACATTACTAATTTGTAGCCTAATATCAGCATTCTTCCTAAGCCATCACTATAATATTGTATCCAGTGGTAGCGTAAAAAAATCTCAGACAAGGGATCTAAGGCTCCCAAAAAGAGGTTGAAATTCCCAGACGAGAGGATCACGGTTCCTTCGATAGTTTTCCCACCACACCTCAGTCTAACTGGGGCAATTTTAACAATATGCACCTTTAGATGCCCAGAAATGTAAAAATGCTATTTATAATAATAATAATAATAATAATACGGAATAATTGACTTCTCTGACTGGGTTCCAGGTTTCCCATTGGGGCCCGGTTCTGTGCACCTGGACCCCTGCTAGCACTGCCACTGATTGTATCCCTACTGTAGGCCTACTCCAAATAGTGGTAGCATGATATTATATAGTGTGAATATTATGTGAAAGCATGGGAAGAGGAAATGCTGTGATTTTTATAAAAATGTCCCACTGGTAATAATTCTATAGATTTGTTCAATTTCTATAACAATTTGATAAATCAAGTGTATGTTGAATTTCCCCAAAAATATTTTTTAGAGGAAGTAGTACACAACGATAACCTATAAATCCAAAAGGCTTTTAGTATAGAGAAACTTGAAACAGAACATGGGGTTTCTTAAGGAATCAATTACGGATAATCTATGGATAATCTATGGATCTGTCAGTAATGAAATTTGATTTCCTAGTTGTATGAAACCCAGAAGGAGTTGTTTCCTGTTGGATCTATGTGGTCATGTGACATTTAAGCCTGGTTTGCATCAGGGTTAGTTTAGTTGAAATAAAGAAAGGCAAATACATTTTTTGGCAGTAGGTTCTATTAAAAACAAAGTAGCTAGTGATTGTTTTTTCTTTTATTAAATAATCATATTTAAATCAATTCCAAGGTAATGCATGTAAATAATAGTGCCACCAATATCAACATTTATTAATAATAAAATAATAACAATAACATCAATAATAACAGTAATAATTATAGTAACATCAGTAGCTAATGATTGTTATTGTTTTATGGATCTATACATTAGGATTACAATACATTTATATATATTTGTATTTGTTTTATTACAAGGAGTTATTATAGAAGAAACATTGGATTATAGAAGTGTTAAGAGAAGATTTTTCCTTACTTTAAATAAAAGAAGCCTGACCTTGTGTAACGTAATTAACTAAATTGTGAATAAAGCAATGCTTTGAATCTATGAGTACAGTCAAACAGACAAGCATCGTAATATCAAAAGGCTGAATAAGTGTCAAAATTATTAATCAATATGAGATACAATATACTTTGTATCGGAAACCATTAACCTTGTAGTAGACATCTGATTCTGCTTGGAATATGTTGTTATTATATGTATGTTTTACATTATTCACATTGAAAACATATTGATGTATTAGGAATGAATAAATTTATTAACATAATACACCAGGTACCTATATTTCGGGCATACAGTATTACTTTTTTGGAAGAGACAAACATAGACAATCAAAGACTCATAAAGAGCAGTAAATCCTACGCCTAAACATCCTACCAGCTATATATTAAAACAAACCTTTGAATTGAAGCCCTGGGCTTTTTTTTTTTTTTTGTTAACTTTGGATGGGCTTCTTTTCGAGGCCACTTTCGCAAAATAAACAGGGGGGGGGGGCTTCTTTTCACAATGGATACTGAAAATACTGTAAATACTATAAAAACAATAAATAAGGCCACTGTAACATCAATCTGTGTCGTGGAGTGTATTAACTGGCATTAAATCACCTAAACTACTGTATAAACAAAGCATGTTTTTAATTTATTTTATTTAAAGAAGCCCATGGGCTTCTTTTCAAGATGGACGACTTTTTGTGGCTAATTTTGCAAATTGAAGAGGTGGACTTCAATTCGAGATGGGCTTCTTCTTGAGATTGAGCCCATTGGGCTTCAATTCGAGGTTTTACGATAGGGTGTATTACTTTTTGGAAAGAGACAAACATAGATAAAGTGTCTTCCCCACAGACACTTAGCAAATTAAATGGTGGAATGTAAACCTTCATATTTCAACCTATATTTGTTGTACATAAAACTTTGTATCTGAATTTATTCTTATAAAAGATTTGACTATATATTCAATGTTTATCTGTAACGTTTTCAGTTACTTGCAGACGTGAAAGAAAATACAGGTTGTTATTTGGCTACCTGATACATTATTCCCTTTTTAAGAAAGATTATTTTTGTCTGAAAAGAATTAACATTGCAAAGTATATTTTATATGCATTCAGTATTTTGATACTATCGCCCACAGGCAGTTTCTATGTTTAGCATGATGATGTAGAGAAGTAAAATTGAGTATGGTAGCCTGTACATTTCACTTCTTATTGTAAAATGACGGTGTTGACCTACTGTAGAGCCCTGAGGAGACAAACCCTTTCTTGACTTCGCAAGTGATGAATGGCAAGTCATATAATAGCATAATATGGTGACAATAGAATAAAAAAAAAAATGTGGGAAAACATCTGTGGAAATTCTGACATTTGATATAATAGACTGTACAGTATATAGGCAGTTAGCAAATCTATTTTACACCTTATTTTTAAACTAACAAAATTACAAATCTTACTATTGCTATAATAGATTTTTATAAATATTGGCCTTTGATATCGGGATCTTTATGCTGTTATGGTACCTGGCGAGTGGTAGTGTTAATCTTTTGACATACTGTACCTGTCCATGTTGTGGTCTCTGGTTAGATTGTGGTTTTCGTCTATTTACAAATCTGGTTTATTGGCCATAACATCTGTCCTGGTAGTGGTTTTAATACCTTTTCAGGTAGTGGTCCTAACACCTACAATGGCAGTGGTCTAAGCATGTTCCTACCTATCCAGTGTAGCTCTAAGGCTATGTTCACACACACGGCGTAAGGCTGGCTTAAGCATGTCGTAGCGTACGCCTTTGTGTGTGAACTAGGCAGTGGCGTTGTTAAAGCCACTCACTACGCCACGTCCTTGGCGTTACTAACGCTACCTGCAGACCCCAGATTAGCTAACGCCACTGAGTTAACGCCAGTGATGCTTGAATGATTTTACCTCATTTCAAGAGATTGACCAATCACGATTGCAATATTAGCTACCTTGGTCTCTTTCCTGTGCTCTCTATAAATGAATGGTAAAGGGGTTCTTTTTCTATTGCATTTTACTTGACATACCTGGTTACGATCAAACACCTGGTCAGGTAGTGGTCTTCTTTGTTGACACGTGACCAGGTAACGAGCAAATACCTGGTCAGGTAGTGGTTTTCATTGTTAACATATCTGACCAGGTAACGAGCCAATACCTGATCAGGTAGTGGTCTTCAATGTTGACATGCCTGTCTAGGTAATGATGAAACACCTGGTCAGGTAGTAGTGTTCAATGTTGACACTTCTCACCAGGTAATGATCAAACCTGGTCAAATAGTTGTTTTGACCTGTGGACATACCAGACCAAGAAATGATCAAATAGTGCTCAATAAAGTCCTACTGTAATCTGGTGAAATACCTGTCCGGCTCAGTTGTCTCATCTCTTGCCAAATAGACCTGATACTATAGTAGACATACTTGTCATAGTATTCTAGATGCATTACCTGAGCAGTAATAGAATGCATGCAGCTTTGAAGCTATTACTTCTTACAGCTCTGTGGTAGTTACAAGTATTGGTAGGTCAATCTGTAACCTTTATCTACAGCCAACCCTACTTGATGGCACTAAAGAATTTCTATTTTGTTATGATAGATATTCAGTTTTAGGCAGATGCCTCATAATCCCAGGCTTAAGGCATTGCACATTTTCTTTTATGTGGTATGGCTTAGGTCACAGATCATTGAAAGGTCAGCAGTAAACCTGTATTTGATATGTGGCACAGGTTTAAAATAATATTAATCTGTAACAATTAATTGCTTCATTTAATAAATTGCTATATGATTTCACCTCCTTCTTCCACGTATTGAATTATTTTAACAAGGGAAAACTTGTTTCAACAGAAGTTGGTCTTTTACAAGTTCGTGAAGAAGAAACAAAAAATTCACAAATTAAAATTAAATTAGAAAGCAAGTAAAAAACTAGTAGCATAAAGCTACCATTAACTCGACAATTGTACAACCTAAAGAAAAGAAAAGAAAAGATGTATAAAGAAGAAAAATTGTCATGGAGTTGGAATATTTCCTCTGAAATGTTATGTATGGATTGAGTTTTGTAGATTGACGTCATATTTATGGCTTGAATATGATTTCCATACTATAAATAAATGGACTGACGTTGATAAACATCTCCAATGCATTACATTTTTAGAATTTGCATTAAGCCGAAAAATCATAAACATTTGTAGAAGGCTCTTTATGCAGAGAAAGTTTGAAATAAGTAAATTAATAGAATATTCACTAGATTAAAGTATGTCATTATTTAGGACTAATTTCAATCATGTTTAAAAACATTTTTGAAATGCTTCTGATAGTTAATTTTAAGCATAGTGGTTACCATAATTGTGTATTCGCAATTGCGGGATCTTTTGATGCACAATTTTATAAGAAAAATAATTGAGAATAATGTTAATGATGAAGTAAAAGATCTACAGACAGTTTGTTACTTTTTTTATTCAAAGGAATAATGCCAATAATTTGTACTATAGCTAAACTAGGCCTGTTATAAGAAGCTGCTGTAGACACTAAAGCTAGGCAAAACTTGTTTATATCTTCTTTCGCAAACCCACTACTCCCCAATGATATTATTTTTGGGTTAAAGTGCACCCATCACCATGAAATATAAATTATGAAAAACATTATTTTAAAAGTATTCAATATCCCACCCCTCCACTGGTTTACTTTTCCTCAGAATATAAACCATTGAATCTTCCCATTACTAAACTGTAAAGATCTTCAAAATGTTGATGATGTTTAAAAAAATTCTTTGTTATTTTAGGGCAGATAGCAAAAATGTAAAATTTTATTGTACGAGCTGTAGGTTTTTTTTATTTTCAATACATGGCAGCAATTTCCCTAAGAGAAAAGGTCATGACCTTGATGCAACCTTTTATTAGAGATATCTAATAATTTTTTTTTTTATCAAATTTTATAATGTAAAATCCCTAAAAATCTAATTAAACATTGAAAAGCTCATTTGTAAATGATCAGTTTTATTAATTTCCAGATCTGAATAATTCCTTGAATTGACTACCAACCAAACGATACTTGCAAAAGATATATAGGAAAGGAAGAATTATGCGTCCATTAATTGGTGAATTTAAATTCTGAATATTATTGTTCAAGATTGAATAGCTCAACAACATTATATAGTATTGAAGATTTGTATACTATAATTGTCCGGAAGCCTTAATAAGAAATACTTTATTTCAACACTGTGAACTTGAATCACTTATTGTCAAGGTCGTGCATGCCAATAAATAGTAATTAAGTGAATTAAAACAAAAACTAAAAGTTAATGTAATATAGAAATACTAACAATTAATATAATATCATACTTGCTTTATATATATCATATAGATATATATATCATTATCAATCATACAGTAAATTTTAGAAATAGAAAGTAAAAATTAACAATAAAAATTTAAAATAAAATCTACAAAAGCTAACATGTCAGGGTTCACCAATTGAAATGTAAAGCTTACAGAAACATTCAATATTAATTTATTATTATATTTATTAATGTAATAATTATATAATTATGAGTAATAATATAATAATATATAATCTAATAATATATTTAATAATAAAATTTTGAATTAGTAACCAAGTGTCCATCTTGTTTTGATTTTAATAATATATTTATATATATAATAATTATACATTATAAAACAAAAAGTAAAAGTTAATGTAATATAGAAATACTAATAATTAATATAATATACTTGCTTTATATATCATTATCAATCATACAGTAAATTTTAGAAATAGAAAGTAAAAATTAACAATAAAAATTAAAAATAAAATCTACAAAAGTAATAATATATAATCTAATAATATATTTAATAATAAAATTTTGAATTAGTAACCAAGTGTCCATCTTGTTTTGATTTTAATAATATATTATATATATAATAATTATACATTTGTATATATATTATAATATATTTATAATATAATATTTATTATTAATTTATTATTTATGATTTTATATTAAGATAATAGATATAATTTTCAGAAAAACTAAATACTATTATCTTTACAATAAAAATTATAATTGAATATTGAATACGAGAAAATGATCTATATAAGTTGACAAGGCAGTATCTTTATCATATGCACATCTACAGTATTCAGCCAAATGACATTTACTATTTTTAATTAAAAGTTAGGTAGGCAATGTAAATGATAAGTGATAGCTTGAGCGTCAATATAGTCCTCTGGGATAATGATAATAATAATTCCTATATTTCCCAAAAATAGTATATCAGATGATGTAAACCAATATATTACTTATTTATTTTTCATTTCTAGTTATTCTAAGATGATATTTGATGATAAAATATTAACATCCTTCTTTATACTGTCTGTGTGTCTACAAGGTGTTTCAACTGGCCTATATAGGTTGTCTGTAATGTATCTATTAAGCTACAATGCTTTACGGTATGTATAGTCCTCAGGAGACGTCCTGGATATTAATACCGCACTCTGCCATCCGTCTGTATGTAATACACTCAATTTTGTATTGTTAAACAACATACTATTATTTTGCAATATGGTTTACAGTATTATAGGCTTGGTGATTGAAATACTTGCCTTCCAATCTTGAAGATATATGTTCAATCAATGAGTGGTTAGATCAAGTCGTCCTGGATCTAATGTTCAGAATAAAGTTAGGAAGCTTTCGATTGTATGATGATGATGACGACGTCTGACGTCACATAAAATCATCTGCGCATCTGAGAATGTTAAGTTCTTGTTGTCGCATGGATTTTGGACACAATTTGTGCGGAGAACGCAAGACGGTCATTGCATGAGTTGTTCCGTTCTTGCGTCTTGTTACCGCTCCCTATTATTACTATAGTCTTCCAACCATTACACTCAATTTTGTATTCAATTTTGCATTGGTAAACAACATACTATTATTTTAAATACTGACCTATTACCGTACAGTAGCATGGGCTTATTACAAATACAGATACAGAAAACTTTATTTCATCCTTCACAGGAAATTTATATGTTCGTAATGGTAACCTGGTTCACACTTGTACAGTAAGATGAATATTACTTACGAAACTACACAAAAATTGAACTACTGTACCGAAGAAAAGGATAACCAAACAACTATCTTCGAAAATTTTTGTTGTACAATCTGATCCCTCTAGGGATGAAAGAGTAATATAGATTTGTGTGTGCAGATGATGACCTGAGTCTCTCACTCTGTTCAATAAAATTAGATACAATTACGGAATGGAGAGGATGAGAAGAGTCTGCTATTACTATAGCAAACTTCGTCATCACCCTGTCACGGTAAACAGAGTTTACAGAAGGCACCCATTTACCAATAGTTCTTCCAGCCTTATCAACGATATGATTAAGTCTATCCATAATAATAATAATAATTATAGTTCCTGCCTTCTAATCTCAGAGTTGATCAGTGAGCCATAATTTTGAAGTGCCTCACCTTTCAATCAAAAACTTGGGTTCGATTGAAGTAGTCTCCCATGGTTTCTAGATGCTTGCAAACTCAAAGTCAAAAACTAAATATGGCATAGTATAATTGCATTGTAACATCAATCTTAATTTGTAAATCATCATAATCATAATCATAATCAGAATTTTTATTTCTACTTTATGCAAGTATAAATATACTTTATATGGCGAGTCGCAATGGCTGAGCGGTTAAGGCAGGGACACCGCAACCTACAGCCATAATATCAGCGCTGGTTCAAACAGCATGCTTGCCTATTGTTCTGGAGGTGGAACAAGTCTTCTCGGATAAGGACTATAAACCTAAGGCCCAGTGTACACAGTTGGCTCAGGTACATTTTAAAGAACCCAGTACATCTTTCGAATTGAGTAGGGGTTACCCCAGTGTAAACTGGTCCATACAGACCCTGTTTTGTGATGGGATTGCTGCTTTGAAGAGTGATTTAGTTCACTGGCATATCCTTGGCCCAGTGCCTAAAGCTGAATAAATAAATATATATAACATAAATATATATAACATCACCAAGATGATGAGATGAGTTGGGGAGTCTAAATAAGTTAGTTGTATGATGCACAACTACCTTTAAGTTATAGCCCCCGATACAGAAATCGAATAAGTACTCAGTAACAATCTCAACAGCACATTATAATGTATACAAAATAATAACAATAACAGCAATAACCATAACATCAATAACAATAATAACAATAATAAATAATAACAATAGCAATAACAAAAGTTCACAAAATAGGTGCTTTATTTTTGACACCATCATCAAGATTTTGCTCATAGAATATGAATTTAGGTAAAATTGAGGTTTGTATTTATTTTATTTTATTTACCCTGATCAGTGCATAAAAGCATTGTTACTTTCCAGGGCCCAGCAGTTAATGGATGGTCTCTGCTGCAAAAACTTCACCAATTATAGAACAGAGTTTGTAGTTATTATTTTTATTGTCATATTTGTCCAATTAACCTTTTTATTGTTATTATAAGGATTTAATTGTAGGTTGAGAAAATATTATTGAAATAAATTTCACTTTACTCATGGAGATAGTATTTTCATAACCTTTTTAATGGGGTTCTTAAAGTAACCAGTATAAGCACAAGCAGTTTATATATATAAGAAGAATATTTTCTACTAATTTACCATTAGATTGTAGGAAATATGGAGCGGAATGTTTCAAAAAATTTCAAAATACTGCATTGACGTAAGAATACCAAGTAGAAAGACAACGTATTAACACATTTAAAGCCTATCTTTGGGTATAGACCTGTGTAACATTTAAGCTTAAATCTTCATGTAAAATGCTTGATTTCAGTTGAAGTCCATTCCTTAACCTCAGAGATTTGAAATAGAAATTCTATTTTTCCATGTGCCTCAAATAACAGTTACGAAAATTAAGTTATAATGGACCAATTATGAGATGATACACATTAATGAATTGAAATATCTGTTTTTAAAAATGATTTCATTAACTATTTTATCCACCTACATTCGTACTTTTGCGAAAGGCAACATGACCTGCCAAAAATGTTACAAATTACATCTCAGGTTAAATCAAACTGTTCGGCATTTGTTTTAACAACTGTAGTCATATTTTATATGTGGAAGGTGATCGCCAATATCAATTTGATATGAATTTGTATATCATCATCATTAGTTGAAATGAAGTTGAGTACTGACAGCGTCACTCCACAATGCCTTGATGTCTATGGTGTTGGGCAGTTGGAATCTTCAGTTGTTTGTGTCGCACTCAAGCATGTTGATAAACGTTTTGATATATTAATATTATTTTACTATGGGATAGTTTGGTATTTATATAACTGAACTGTATAGTATAGTCCTCAGGACCTACTATGGGATAGTTTGGTATTTATATAACTGAACTGTATAGTAGGCATATAGGATGATAAGTTGGATATTGCTATTGCAATGAGTAATTTTGAGATATTAAAAGAATCATTTTAATAGATATAATATTTAATAAATAAATTGATAAAATTACATTTTAAATGTTCTAAAGAAGATTCACTTGAAGATGGTAATATTCTGGCCGAATTCATCTGTGATTTGGAGTACTGTGCTGTAGAAAATAATTGCTTTGTAGATATCTTAGCATATCAATTATGAGATTGTGTTTGTTAATCTGCGAACATGCACCATAATCAACAGCGCTGGTGGAATAGCCAACACAATATCATCAAGGTTGCATTAGTCGTCCAATTTCATGCCGGTATTGTCTTGTCAAATTTGGTTGCTGGGAGAGTGTTAACCTATGGACTATCCTGGCAACAGCCATGGCAGGTCTGACATTTCTATGTTGTTGCTTAATTAGAAAATTTAAACATACAGTCGACCTTCCCATTTACGTACACCTTGGGCTGAAAGCAGTTCGTAATTGAGAAAATTTGTACATAAGAAGTTTGTAAGAATAGCGCCCTCAAGTTGTTGTAGCCTATAACTAGGCCTGCCTACCAATATCTATGCTTAATTTTGCATTTAAGTGTTCAATAAACATTTATAAAAATCATTGAAGAATCAATTAAATGTTAATGCAAGACAAACTAATATATTTAATATCGATTCATAATAAGCTAAGGAAATCGTTCCATGGATAGACCGACCTAATCTTCCATGTCATTAATAGGCTGACTACAACATACAGTGGTAGTTTAGCCAAGGTTTAGCTGGGCCTAGCAGCTCTCTGCTAACTTTAGCTGGCATCTCTCCATAATTTGTAGGAAATTAGTAAACAAACATTGATATTAATTAGAGGCTTATTTTTTATTTAATTTAGTCAAGGTTATTTTTGTATAATTTAAAATAAGAAACGGTTCCCTTTTTTCGACCTTCCTGACTTCTAAATATGTGGTTTGGTACCATTTGAATGAATTCCGTCAAATTTAAAAGTTGTAATTGAACGAGATGCTGCCAAAGACCGTTAAGTTGAACTCGATTAAACCTGGTTTTAATCTACGTTGTCTTATGAACAGTGTATTTGATTTATTCATGCTTGGTGGCTCTTCATGACCACAGCATTGGCTGAGGGCGCCAATAATTATAATCCAATTAAGCGAAGACAACTTCATTCAGTCGGTTATCTGTAAATTAACACCAATAGACAAAAAATTATCTTGAGCTGCAATAATGAAATTTGAAGTTGTAATCTAATTAAGACTTTTAGTCTAAGCATGATCATAAACTCACTAATTTCTATGTTACATTATATCTAGTTGTTAAATACTGTAAATGGATGAAACATGATGGAACCCTTAAATTTTACTGGCATGAGTGTCTACTTAAACTAAATGTTGGAATCATCTTAATCTATTGATGTGTCTTATAATGAAATGTAATTAAATATCGTCTGCTAAATTAGAATGGAGGTGTAGATTGATTGTTAAGATGCTTGCCTTCCAATGACAGGGTGCTAGGTTCAATTCATGTTGAGTGACAAGATATGTTCTCAAGACCAACAACTCAAGTTCCTAAATTCATAAACAAGATTTAGTCTCCATTGAAATTTTAGCACAAGACCTATTCTGATTACATAAAAATACCTGTTGATTTTGTAGAGATGTGTTCAGTCCATGAATTTCATGTCGGCAATTGGCAATTGCTGACCATATTGCCGAGCCAAAACTGCTAAAGGACAGTAACTTTTTGCCAACTTAGGCCAGATTTCTTTGCTTCAAAAACTGCTTGGAAAGTCAAAATTTGACTATAGCACTGCAGAATCTAAATTTAATGTACGTCGTCAAACCAAGGAAATTGGTTGTTCGTAAACAGATTTGTTTGTACAATAATTATTTTTAATAGGCATATGTACGATGTGTGCTTGTCCTCATCTAACTAGGCCTATTCGTTTTGTTGGTTAGGTAGGAGTGACGCTAGCCAGCCAAGGCCTAAAACATCGCGCAATTGAACATGGGCTGCGTATATCATAATGCTTTAATATCTACATCTATTATTTGTCTTCATTTTACAGTATTATTACCATATTTAAAATGTTGTTTATTATCTAAGAACAACCAAATTAAACATATTGTAGGGCTAATCCTACCGTCACTATTGTCAAGTACATGTGTGGAAAATCCCACATAGATAGTTCTGGGCATGCGCATGGACATGCATGGGCAGCTTTGAACCACAAACAGCCTATCTATGTTGATACCATTGTGGCTTTTATGAAAGTAATATTTCTTAGGCAATTTTTATATGTAAAACATATATATTATACTACACTATTAAAATAAAATTGATTTAATAGAGATAATTAACAAAATCACGATCTGTAGGCCTAGGTAGTAAAAAATTGCCGAGGCTGTCGACCTTGGAGAATTTAAGGTCTGCAATTTTTTGGCGATCTAATTTTTTCCAAATTTCATTGGCTGTTTGTTTCATTTTATTTATTCGTCTCATCAGATGACAAAAGATATGCTAATAAAATCAAAGTAAAATGAGACTGACTTGCCAAAACGAGATTTTTCAATCTGTCGTGTGGGTTGCCAATAATTTGCAAACACAATTGAAATTAGCAATAGATTAGAATAAATATAAACATTAAAATTTCATACCATATAGATATACTATATATTAATTATAATAATAATTGATAAAAAGATTTTTTTTGTTAATTTTTGTAATTATTTTGTTTAGTATCATCTAAAGTCGTTTATTCCCACTGCCTACTAGAGTGCACCCTCCAATTCCAGACCCCTCTAATTCCGAGACCCTTCTAATTTGAGACCACTTTCCCAAAGACCCAAATAACAGTCTTCAAAACAAAACTAGTCCTCTAATTGGAGACCAACCCCCGAGATTACACCAAATTTCCAGATCCTAAATGTGGTGTCGAGTTGAAGGGCTAACTGTAGTACAATATTGTAGATTGTTTTACCTACTGTACTACTGAATCATCTGAACTACACCTACTATATCATTAATGTACTGTTATTTCATACAACACCAATATGAATGGTTATTCTGAATACATGGTCGATATAGTACCTTGTTCATTGTTCCACGATTTTTGATTACGATCCATTGGTTCTCAAGTATCCATGTGTTAACAAGGCTTAAATGAAGTGAGTGGGTAGAAATGTGGAGCACGCGACGGCTGAACCTTGCCATAGTGATTGGCAACAATGGATTTTGCCTCGAGAGATGGCATTACTTTCGTTTCAAATTTGCATTGTGTGATACATTGATGTTATTAATGTATATTCCTCTGTTGCCTAGGTCAAATGGTAGGCAAATGTGTGTGTTTACATACAAAATGATTGAATGTAATCAATAAAATTAAAAATCTCCAAATATTTTTTTTTAGAAATTAAAGCATGCTGTATAATATGACTGCAGACAATAATTTAGTTTTGTTTTAATTTTTTAAAGTTTTATTACTCATATCTTAGATAGTATATCTTCAAAGGCCTTTATAAAATATTGAATGTGCATAAAATTATATTAATGTTGTCTTTATTATTATAATCATTAGGAGGCTGCCTGCAAGATCAATTCTTTAAATAAAAAAAAAATACATCATAAAATTGAATTGATTCCATGATAGAAATATGATATTATCGTTACTATTTATGCCATTGTTTCGGCCTGCAAGATCAAAATAATACTGTAAAAGGTTGAGTTATTGTAACGAGCATATCACTAAAACAACTAGAACTAGGCAAGTTACCAAAAATATGTTTTTAGCTTGATGAAACACTTCCAAGTCAGCCCTAAGGCTAGAATATTTGGCCTGTATTCGTAGCGATTTAGATGTGTTTATTCACGATTTATTCAAACGACATTTTAGGAGTATGAAATACTCCTAAATGCCAACTTATAGCTCAATGAAATGCATTTGTTAAGTATGAAATTTTCGCGCATTTAGATGTGCAGTATCTCAGGGGTCCTAAGTCAGCCGCAAGGCTGAGGAAGTCTCCCGGAAATTGGAAATGCCTCCTGCTCTCCCACAACCAAGAAGTATCTCCCGAAAATTGACTATGTTTGCATGTGTTTACTACTGTATTATCAGTGGCAGTCTAAACAGATCCTCATTAAAAAAACAATCTGTCGGTTCTGCGCTGTCGTGTGCATTCGTCATCGCATTGCCATCGTGTCGCAGTCGCGAGCAGAGAGTACCCAGCTTAAGACAACTCTCTTATTGGTCAAATTCTAAATGATAAATTCTATTTTGCATATGTATGTTTTATAGGGAATACATTTTTAAATTAACACCATTATGCCATGTAAAATAAAACAATTGGTTAGCATCCCCTCCCTACCATCAAAAAGGCCACCGACCCGATTAAAAAAAAAATTTTTTTTTTACAAAACACTCACAAATTCCATTTAATATAGGTTTGTTTACCACCTGTCCACACGCTAGCCAGACCATTTGCAGTTCTATGCTCTACTGTTGTTCTATAGGCTTATACTGTAGCCACATGGCATCCATGATGCCTGTTGTGTTGAGTTTGAGGAGTGAATAGAGATATTTATAGAGATAATTGCATTATGACACTGTTATTCATAGGTAAAGTTTCTGCTTGCTAAAGGTGAATTTATAATTTCTTGTATGTTATTTAGTTTTTGTTGTTTTCTTTGTTTTTTTCTGTTTTTCCTTGCGTCACGCTTTTTTCATGTTCGATGTGTGAAAAAAAAAAGAAAAAAAGCCTCCTTCCCTACCATGAAAATAAGGATGCTAACCAATTGTTTTATTTTACATGGCCTTATTTTAGGGTTTTTTTTCTTACCTACAAAGTAATTTACTAAAGTTAATATAAAAATTAAATGTCAATAAAGAAACATTTTATTTTGGTAAATGAACATAACACAATTGCTCAGGATTGCATTTGAATTCAAATGGCAGAGTTGAATGTTTACAAATTCATCTACAATAAACCAAGACTTTCTTGGAATACAGCTGACAAAAAATTATTTATATATTTTTTACTTACGTAGATCTTTGTATTATGCAAGTATCTTCAATAATGAAAATAGCTAGCGATAGCTCTCAGGAAGTATTCTCCACATAGGTTTAGTGTCTTGTGGGTTTACAAATCATTATTTTTATTCCAATTTTTTATAAAGTAATGATAACTTTTCAGTTCCTATTTTAAAATTAAAATAAAGGGAATTATTATTATAAAGGTTGTTTTTAGGTTATAGTTTGGAGATCCTAAAGATGCCTGAAAATGGTGATTTAATATTCTAAAATATTTTTTTCTAATTTTCTTTCTTCTATACTTTCACAATACAACAAATATATGTGCAATCAGTTTATGTTCCCACATTTATCCTATTAACTATCATGGAACTCAACTACAGTAGAGTACAATAGATGAAAAGGAATGTTTTAATTTATATTGTTTAGGGTGTGTAATTGTACTGACTGCACTCCACCCACTCAACGTGTGTCTAATTGAAAGTTGACAACTCTTGTTTCTTTCTGGTGTTGTTCCATTACCCCGGCAGTTGATCAAGGTCACATGACCACGTAATACTACCCATTACCTGCCAATAATTTCTATTTTGAACTACAATTATATTGAACATGAAGTGTGTTAATTAATCCAAGGGCTTTTCATCGCAAAGTGCGGAAGCCATTTTAGCAGCCATCTTTAATACACATAAGAGTTGATCATATTTGAACAGGATAAATTGATACTTGATGCATTTGTGAATGTCCTCAACGAACTCTAAACACAATTAAAATGTTTCAAAATGCTTAGAAGATGTTTAAAATTTAATGAATGCGATTCCCGAGTAAATATAATGATGGTTTATAAAATGAACCAGGTACTGGAAACTGTATCACATTATAGCTATTACTGACGTGAACATAAATGCCAATAATAATAAATAACTTAGCGTGTATAATACACCATCTATTGAGAAACCCATTCCTACTTTAGGAGCAAATATTTATTACCACTGGTGTTAAGGTACACAAACACAGCCGCACGCCAATTGCTATGCCTTCCGGTCACTGAGGAGTTATGGAGATAACTTTGCTTCAGACCAGTTTCCTTTCAATATAGCTCACATCCATCCAGGTACCCAATAATTATATTCATGCATGGAAAGAGACGAACCCATAGAATAGATAAATTGTCGTATCCAAGAATATTGCAATGTAACGAGGATCAGAATTGAAGTTGTGACCTACCATTTAATAATGTTTTTTTAATTAGGAAATTGACATTAAGCCCTAAAAAAAACATTTTAATTTTTAAAAAACTTTTAATTTTAATTTTTTTTTTTGCATTTTGTGTGTAATAGCGCTCTGAGAGATTATTATAGGGTGTTATTAAAAACCTATATTAATATTATTATTATTATTATTAACCCTCTTAGTATATAGTGGTATATCATGAAGGGGGTGCTTGGATAGTAAAGTAAGAATCACCTTGTATCACCTTATTCCCTCCATCAATAGTTGTCCATCTACTGTAGGAGAAAGCAATTATTAGTAATTTCCATTAATGGTCAAATCATTGCAGCCACCAGAAAGCTTTACTTTCAGTACTTAGTCATTTTCTTAAAGAAGTTGGTAAAACAAAGATTATCTCTTTAGTTGCGTATAATTGTATTTTCAATCAATCCGCTCCCTTTGCAGCATACATTTGCGAAAATAGTGTTCCAGGTATTTTGTTGTTACTGTAGCTGGGTTTTACAGTTCAAAATAAAATTAATAAGTTTAAGGAAATTCTTTATCTTATCAATATTGTATAAAGTGTTGAACAAAATAAACTGTGGGTAGTGATAATAATTCTGAATGCTGATTAAAAAAAGCAGCAACATTATTAAGCAGATATTCTCCAAAAAGTGTGTGCGTCATAGATCATATACGATTACACAGATCTTTCTACATTTTATGTCTCCATATATCATTCTCAAATTCAAATAAAGTGTTGAACAAAATAATATCAGTGATTAATGATATGAGAAAGAATTTATCCAAGCTTTAAATCTCTGATAGATAAAGATATTTAAAGTAAACCAAAAACAACATAATGATCTGATGTAGTCCATTACCTACGGCAGTGATTTGTGTGTCAAACAAATCTTCCCATTTTTAGGTCACTTTAACGTCATTAAATTTCCTGTTTGAAGTCTGATTTGTTTTGTTTTAGTTCTTTAGAGTACTATTATTAACTTTAATAGTAGTAATTTCATTGTAGTCTAGTATTGAAAGTCCGCATAATCAGGTAAACTTGTAAGCCCTACGTTTTCAGTGTGCACTTGTATTGTATACTGTATTGGCAGTGATTATTTGATTAAAATTTTGTGTACTGTTTTCATTTAGTTGTCAATGATGTGATCCAGAACATATCTGATGGGCTAAGTGTACAGGTACAGGCATTTGGTACAAGAGGTGTCATAATTCGAGGCACCAAATTTGTTTTTCAGTCCTGCGTATCCTGCTTGTCAAATGTGTGATAAATTCATTATGTACAGTTTAATAACTTTCTTTCTCTCCAAAATTATGATTATAATACTGTATTTAATTTAATCAACCCATTGATGTAAAATTAATTCTTATAATCACCATACATCTGGGATATTTTAAGCATTGTTTGTGTGTAAAATATATTCTGTAATGTATATATTCAGATGGATGGATGTCCTAATTATGATGTTGTCAGATAAAATGGATCACCATTATATAAGTCCATGACAGCTACTGTATTTAATCTTAGTGTCCTCTTTATGTTGATCAAGTTCTTTTTGTGATTATAAATTGAAAAGCGAAGATTTTTCTGATACATGCATGGCATTGTGTTATCCATAAGTAGTAGTGACATAACAGCAATGACTTCTCACTGGCTAATGCTATGGACCTGAAGGGACCTTGGGAGGTTCATCAACATTTTTTTTTTTTGCCCCAAATCAGCTTAACATACCTTTTAGGAGGGGAATGTTAAAAAAAAAAACATATAAAATATGCCCTTAAAACATCAAAACGCTGAAGTTGGTGGGATTTACGCCCCAGGGCTCTACCCGTACCCAAATCTCAAGTTAGTACGGCTGAAAAAGCCCCAGGCCTCTTTGTTATGCCACTGATAAGTAGAGAAAATGGGAAAAGCTTAGTGGTAGCATCATGGTTTAACATTTAGGACGTGGATAGAAGGGAGACAGCAAATGAATTCAAAGGGAGGCAAGAATGTAATGACAGGGGTTTGTGGGTGACACCCTATGAGAATCTGTTGGGACAAAGCATCTGTAAATGTGACACTATATTTTTTTCTAGAAAGGAAAATTTCATAGGCAATAAAATGGCAACTTCATGGTAGCCAAAATATACAAATTTAATCTTCAAAATTATTGCCATCAGCAAGCATGGGTTTGCAAAACGAGGTAAAGATATAATCATAAAAAACATTAGGAATTTGCAGATACTGTACTCGGGGCCCATGTTGCATGATACATTAGCACTGTTTAAGTTGCCATACCCCAAGCCAGTGCGTAACTTGTGTATTCAAATCACATTAGGCAAGATGCTGTTATTCTTCATATACTGTGATTATCATTCAATTAACTCTCTAGGAGGTAAATGATGGATTACCTCTTTAGGTTACCCCTTTGAAATTGAACTTTGTCCCATGACCCTTCAGGGATTACATCAAATTGAATTAATATGTTTTATAATGTTATTGAATATAAAGTTAATTTCAATCAACGCTATAATTAGTAATGCCATTCGGGTTACTATCGGTTTGCGCTATGACCACCACCGACCAATACGACATCATATTGTGTAACACACACATTGACCACTAATCACATTAACCAGTAACTGACCATTACCATAATGGTGGGCAATTTACAAGGATAAAGCAAATGGTACTGCATGGCATTTCATCACTATGGTATTAAAGACTATTTCTGATCACTTTGATACGTTGATGGAGTTTAATATTATTTGTCGTTCACCGTTAATTAGGGAGCTTTCGATTTTGTGCGATGACTCGATGCTAGAACGGAATCACTCATGCGTGACCATCCTACCTGGGGTCCTATGTTCCCTGCACACGTAGATGTGGCCAAATTGCGTTCCAGAATCTACTCGACGAGGCGATCTTAACGTTCTCGCATGTGCAGATGACTTTTAGTGACGTCATTACGTTCTACGTCCTACCGTCGTCAAGCAATCAAAAGCTCCCTAATATTATTTTTTGTTCACTGTTAATTATCTCAATTATATTATGTTTTGTGTGAATTGTAATTTGTGATGTGACTGAGTATAAAATGTTTGCTAAACATTTTCCAAAAAATAAAGTTATACCAAGGATTTTGTAATACAGAGATAAAACAATAAACTGCTAATTGGGATGATTGATACTATGAAATTCAGCCTGGTACCAAATAGGACCTATATTAGATGATTTATAAGAAACGGGTCTATAATTGATAATAATAAATAATATAGCCTAGCCTCACATAGTCCCATTCTAGATATTTTTTTTCTGTAGAATGTAGATGAAATAAATTTATATATTAATATTTTTTATATCAAATTACTATATGTCATACGGTAATCACAATTTTTGTTATCATTGATATTTGAAAAACGTGAATAAATGTAATCAGCAAACTGTATTAAATCAGATCATATTTTTATACGTAAAGAGATTTTGAATTAAAGTTATGTTTAATATATTCATTATTGTCAAATATTGTATGTAAATTTTGACATTTAGTTTGTCATATATATTAGCATCAAATTAAAATTAAAAGTAATAGATAAAATAAAATTAGCATGTTTTTTATTTTATTTTATAAAATATTGATGTTACTTTTTCCCCATCTGATAATTACAAGTGAGTTCCACACTACCAATTGTGCTGGCTAATCTATAATTTATTGCCAATATTAGATAGTAGATTCCGAAATGAAGATCCAGGCCCATTATTTTGTGCATTTCATGGTAATATTCAAACAGATAGAGGTTATATTATGACCTAGTAATGGTACAGTCTTTTCCAGAATTGTTGCCATGCTCCATGTCAACGCCAGGCCACATGGTATTCACACTGATCTCTACTACGTGTATAATAGCTGGATTGCTCATTGGCTGGTTTTAGTGAAGCCACTGACGCCATGTTGGGGGCCCTAAAGTGCTGTAATAATTTAGAAAAGTTAAAAAAGCGCAAGCAAAGTTAATTGCATTATTAGGGATCCACGTCACTATAACAACACAAATTTAGAACACAATACACTCACTTGAGTGAGTGAATTGTAATTGATTAAAAAAATTTTTACTCTTTTAAAAAGTTTAAAAAAATCGTGTTTTATAATATTTTTTCACTTCTAATCTTTGTTGTTCCTCTGTGATATTCTGCATGCATAAAAATGATTCAATGTAGAATTTTTAGGCATAAAATCAACTTTTGTTCAGATTGTAATTGATATGTCTGTCCTTTAGTGTTTGAGTATGTATCTGTTATTTTGTTTTCCTTTTTTGAGTAGCATAAAATCCGCTGTTGAATAAGGTTGAAATAAATTTAATACATGATAAAAGGAGATAAGGAAGATAATTCAACAAATTATATTTAGAATAACAAAGTCTTTCTTACCGATAGATGTCTAAGCCTATACAGCCAAATAACCACAATTAGTTGATTCATGTCCCATATCTATGTTTGGCTTCACATCTTTTTCTGTGCTCAATTACGCACGTAAGAGCCGTGCTTATTTGAGAATGTGCTTATTGGAACATTTATTTACTTTTTTCATAAATACATTATAAATGACATACAGTATATTTTAAATTTTAAATAAAAAAAAAAAAAAGAAAATACACAAAAGTATAATAGCACCTGCAGATAACCAAAAATAAACAATTCAGAGAATTGCACACTGTCAAGCTTTCTCAACTGACAGTAAACAAAAAAACACAAAAAGCAGAAAAATGTTTCTAAAATTCTATGCTTTTGATAACATGTTTTATATCTCTTCAAAACCCTCTAAAATTGTACAAAGATATATCATGAAAATAAAGAGAAATATGTTCCCAAATTTGTGGAATTTTTATAATGATATAATGAAACATTATTGCCTTGTTTGATATTTTTAAAATATTCAGTAGAGTTTCAATCCATAGAATAATCTAACAATACAGATGTCAAAATCTGAAAATATAGATATTTGCATTTATGTTAGATTATTATTTTTATAACCATCAGTTTGATAATAAAATCATATTTAATAGTCATAGTTTATTATGAAATAAATGCTTACTATATAATTTTTTACACAACTTTTCTCTACTGAAATATTTAAATTATAAATATGTTTTTCATCATCTTCATTGTCTTGAGTTCCTACAATCATCATGTTGATTAGAAGGAAGTGAAGAGGCAGACTTGATATCCGGTTGTTAGGTTTAATTTATTTTTAATTTCAATTTTTCTTTCTTTTCTCCTTCCATTATTATTCTTTTTTTTTTTTAAACTTATATATAAGACACATAATTTTAGCCATAAATATTGTGATATACCAATTTGATTGATATACTTTAAATTGTCTTGGATGCAATAAATATTAATAGGAGTATAAATGTATTAAAGTAACTACCAAACCATAAGGTCACAAGTAAAAATTTCACAATATATAACAATAAAATATGCATTAAAATATTGGCCAGTAATAATAATAAATTTCTCAAATAACAATTATCATTGTTAATTCCTTGCTAAGGTTAATCCAAGAGTAATTAAAATGCTTTCTTTCATTCATGTGGAAAACCACTGAAAACAGAGAAATGCCATTTTTATGGTAATGACAATTGTGTTGATAGTGTAGGTAGATGGTTAATGTTGGAAGACGTCATAGCTCCACAACAGGCAGCTTATTGAAACAGTGAAATGAAAAGATAATTAAAATCGCAATAAATATAACAAAACAACAAGCAGATGGGAAAAATCTATATTGCTTTTATTTAAAAGCGCTTTAATGGATCAGAGATCAAAAGATCATTTCTTTAATTGATTAATTACCGTAAACTTTGCTATTTGATATGATTTTTAATAAATTGCATTCAAGACTGTATTTTTAACTGAGGTGGTAGTGCTGATAAAATGATGTATTGCTCTCAAAGGGGGAAAATAAGGATGGGTAGTTAATCAGTGAAATATCCTTTCCCACTTTAAGTTCGGCATTTTGAAACTTTCAAGTATGTATATTTTTGTAAATTTACTTATCTTTGCTGTCAATATTTCGCATAGATAGCAAAACATGCTTTTATAATTCTTGTATCTTTCAATAAATCTTAATCCTTATTTTTTGCAGAAAATGATGAGGTAAAAATACCCTTTCTTTATTTTTGTTCTTCATTAGATTCTTAGCAGCCAATTTCGAAATTTTCATAATAAAAAATTGTAAATCAACAAAAACTAAATTGTTTTGATCTGCTTCAAACCACACCTTACTTTCGCTTCTTCATATCCGTCAACGGAATATGGTGGCACAAATATGTGAATTAATTTTCATGAGAATGTAAGGAAAGGTGTCAAGCCCAGTTCTTGGGTAATTGATGCATGCTACAGTATGTGATTACCTTCAAGGTGAATAGAAGTGGTGTAAAGATTTTCCAGACCTATTATTTTTGATAACCATTTGATATTAGCAATGGCAGATCTAATAATTATGTGGAAACAATTACATTTGTAGGTACTTTTTAATATCAGAAGCATGTCTTTAACAATTATTACATATATATATATATATATATATATATATATATATATATATAGTATATGTACCTTTGATGATTTATATTATATATATATATATTGTCTTAAACTATATTTTTTATTCAGAGTTAGTTGTAAACATTTGCATGTTCATCAAATATGCAAATTATGTAAATATGTGTCTTTCAACTCTTTTTACTGTACTATCATGCGCAAAGTAGATGATCAATAAACTCAAAATAAAGTTCCTTTTATATTTAGGAAATGTAATAGGCACTATATTACCAAATATGATTTTATTTCTCTTGGCCTATTAAGATGAAAACTATAGGTGAGCAAAGGACATCAATTCATGCATTTTATATTTAGTGGAAATTTCAAGATTTTATGTTAATTAATAATTTATGTACATAAATTATATTACTATTATCATCATAATAATCATCCCTATACTGTAAATGTTTGAATAAGCGCCGTGGCGCCTAATCGAGAGTAGGCCTATATATTACCCTGTGTGTAATGAAACACTTGACAGACGGTTTTAAATACAATGTATACAGTGAGTGAATGAATAACACAATTAAGACCAGTGGGGATACTACGGTGGGGCTAGGGTAGCTACAGCCCCCGTCGGTGACCTTGGACCCCCCCCCTCGGGGATATCCGCCGCCGCCACTGATGAAGAGACAAGCATTTTTTCTAATTGTTTATTTACGATGACGTAGGACCTATGAGAGGCCTACCTAACTACGTGAATACGTGAATTAGGTAACGTGGGAACGGGCAGAGAAAGCGCTACTCCAGCATATTTTTATAAGCGCTGCTCTCAAATAAATGCCACTTTCAAGTAAGTGCCACACCGAAGCCTCCAAAAATTGTTTAAGCACTGCAGCGCATTCGATCATTTACAGTAATCATCATCTACATTTTATTTACATCTAAATCGTTATCATCATCATCAGCATAGGTTGCTTCTTTTTATAATTTTCAAAGTTTAGATAGGAACAATTTCATGGTTTATGTTTTTGATACGATGCATTTTAATTCACATTTAAAGTCTGACTACCAACTTCCTTTAGTTTTTGCCAAATATTTTCCTACTGGAAATTGCCTAATACATTATCATCATCATCCTCATCATAAAAAATAGCAAATTTTCGTATTTCTAAGTAATAATAATAATAAGAGTCTAGTTTTATATAACGCACATATCTATCTAATGTAAGATGCTCAGGGCGCTTGATATGTGGACTAGGAACACGATGAAAGTACACAACGTCTTCCACTAAATGCCATAGCATATCAACATTAAACAAGGTTGCAATTAAAAACAACTGAACACATTGATAAACAGGCTTCGATTTGAACGAATATCTCTAATACATGACTGCAAATAGAGATTACTATGATGTTGAATATTCTATAACCAACTCCATTATATCAACCCAACTGTGCATTTCATTAAACAGATATTGTTCTGTCTGGCAATAGATAAGCCTCTGTGGAACATCAAAATGACGCACATTGATTTAAAATTCTAAATAGTCTCTTTTGCATCATTTAAAAACGGAATATTCCATTTTGGACATAGGCAAAATAACATTGAAATTGTGAGTTGGTTCTTTCTAAAGCTGCAAATGGATTACTGCATTTTGAATTTCAATAGGTGTAGTTAATATTGAGATTCTACAGGTGCTACAGGCATAGAATTTGTTAATAAATCCAAATTGGTATAATTATTTCAGTAATGAGTTGTGGTTTTATAGGGTATGGCACCTATTCTGTTCCCAATGTGCAATGTTAAAATCCTTTCATTCTAGTTCAAGTAAGAACAAGTTCACTTGCAATGCATGTATAATGAAACTCAAAATTGACGTTCAATTTATGCAAATTGTTCATCACTAGGTCACTTAGTCAATCTGAAGTGGCGCGCATCATGGCATTGCATTCTCAATAGAGTTGCTTCGGCCAATAACCGTCGGGCACCGTGTGGGCCTGGCTTGAGTATTACCTTGTCTTCGAGAATAAGGAAAAAAAAAACTTCATTAGATAATTAATAATTATCAGAAGTTTACAAGAAATGCAAATTCTTGGTTTGGTTTCTTTGCCCTCTCCCCCTACCTGGAGAGCACTAAATTCACTGTTATTGATCAGCGCATGTGGGGGAGGAGAGATTCAAATCCGCTGGGGAAGGGGTCCAAGATCTTTAAAACTCTGGCTAATTTAAGGGTTTATGCAAAGCATATTGTATTATGTATGTATCTGGTTATTGGTGGCAAAACCTTTCTCATCTTATGATTGCTCTTAGGTAAGATTTCTATATGCTTATATTATTTAAAGCTTTTTCTTAGTTAAATAGTTATTGATTTTTCTTCTGGATGCGCCATCATTTTGGTGTGTACCACTGTAACAGGTAATTCCAAATAAAAACTACAAAGTACCGGTAAGCAATTTACTTATTGATTTTTTTTTTCAATTCATTACGCTCAACATATACAGTTTATCATAAGTGGATTCATCAATAGACTTCAAATAAAAGTGTATCATCTTTAATTAACACCTAAGTACAAACAGATCTAAATTGTGGAAGCTCCGTGGGCGCCGGTAGCCTTTTTTTTCCCAATCTTGCGAGTCATTTAGTCTTACTGTGCATCTCACTATACTTTTAAGCTATGCACCCGTAAGGTTTGCTTGCTACTGCTGAAATACGGCAGCAACATCTCAAACTAGAAATTAGCGTATATTCGTCTTAAGTCCATTTTTTTTGCTTAAGTCAGATTTATCAGTATTGCTTAGCTTGAAAATTGCTTAAAATTAAAAAGTTGATTGTACGCATGTATTATCTAAGACGATTTTTAAGCTTACTTATCGATTACTTATCGACAACTATGGGTGAGCTTAAATTGGTGGACCTTTCTTATTGTTTGACACTATTTCTACCCCTCCTATTATACTCCTACACTTTTGAGTCCTTAAGAATTCGGCTTTACCCACCAGAACCTGAACCAATCGCAATGCGATGCTAGTCTAAATAGGGTAATAGTGTAACAAAAAAAATGCAGAGAAAAAAATTTTAAAGGTTGGTAAGGTGTGTCTTTGCCTACGGAATACAGAAAGTGGAGAGAGATTCCTGTATGTCAGAAACAGCTTTTAGAAAGAGCAACCCTTAAAAACCCTAACTTTTAATCATAAAGTGCATTTTTTTTAAACTTATTTATATAATTTATTTTTATAATTGCCTGGATTGGAAAAAGAATTAAATGTTTTCATAGTTCATAGCTATTCACCATTTGTCTGTTCCACTTTTCACCTGCTGGCTAGAGTCACGCTCTTCTAATGACATTTCACTTGCTACCGGTCAGATCTCATTCTTTTGTTGAAGAGGCTTACCATTTTGAAATAAATTTGAATACTAGAATATAAACTGTATATCTGCTACTAGTTTTTTTGGCTAATTTATATAGCCTACTCTGAAAAAAACATATATAGTGTTATCTGTCTGTTTAAGGTCATCCTCTTCAATGATGATAATACCATAATGTTATGATAATTGGAAATAGATCTTGTATATCACAATAAAAAGTATATTAAATAAACAGTTCTACAAAAACTATATTATTGTTTAAATGTTTTTGTTTATACAAATATTTAATTAAAAAAACATTTATTATATATTTATTAGGAATTTACAAAGAAATTACAAAGTATGCAAATATTAAGAGTGTTTTTTTTTTTTTTCAGTTTTCATATAGTAATATACATAATAATTTTAAAAACCTAGTTTATTTCACCCTGACAACACTCGATCTTCCAAGTATTGCCTTTCATCAAGGCCGTGAAAGGCATCATTTGCCAATGGAGTCATAAAATTGCAGTTTAGAAATACATAAAATGAAGAGGAAAGAGGAATCTACCTATGAGGTATTATGGGATTAATTTTGAGATACAAAATTTCCTATTGGAATTTCACTGCTCATTCATGTCCTTGTCCTAATACCACCCTGTGTCTCCTTGCAACAATTCATCTGTGATCCATTCATAGCTTTTAAAACTTTAAGGGCCAATATAAAAATAATGATTAGTTTATCACCCTCGCCTGCATGTCTTGTATTAAAAAAATCAACATTTTTGGAGAACTAAATTTGTTTTTGAAAAAAATTGGTTTTCTTTTTCATTTATTTTTCATTTTTTTTATTACATATTTGGTAGATAAGGCTGATATTTGACTTTAAGTTTAACAAAATGAAAAATAAAAAAAAAACTTCCCTCCAGTCTAAATAAGGTGATTTAAAACTAATTATTGTTACTGGACCTAAACGTTGTTTAAAGTCCTGTCAATACTATCAAATGTTATTGGACAAAAAAAAACATGTGACATGTCTAAATATGGTCATGATGACATCGCATCGTGACCATATATAGGTACGTCATGACTATATATGGGCATGCAACAGTTTTTTGTCAAAGAAAATTTGATAGTGTAGACAAAGATTTTAAACATTATATTTCTCTAGTTTGCATTACATTTTTTTTCATTTATTTGAAATTTGCATTCAATAGAAAATGTACATTCCAAAAATATAATCAGTGGAACAATGAAGTTATAGAATTATTTCTATAGTATTATTAATTATTCTACCACCATGCAGTTAATTTCTAATAACTATTCATTAGACTACGCAATCTATTATACGGTTTCCAGGAACCCATCATTCGATTGTTGCTACTAGGGGATTTAGAATTAAAGGACAATATGTTATCAAATTTATATTATGTTTATATTGCATTTTTTTATATGGATTTATAGGTATCATTTCCCTTCTAAGAAAGGCGCTATACCCCAAAAGGCACATTGGTTCACAACTGATTGAATAAATAGATCAATCTGCCACTGATATGATATTACCTATATGAGCACATTGTACATTATTATGCTTTAGGCAAGAATTTTTTTATTCCTTATTTAACGTACCCGCCGTTGGCCAATAACAGTGATTTTCAATAAAAATAAAATTTTATTTTTTGCCAATTAGCACGCCTGCCACCAGGAAAAAAATGGAAATTTCAGAAAAGAATAAAGTTTTTCTTTATTTTTATTACGTTGCATTGAAATCTCCATAAATAATATATGCATATTTCTTCTTAATTGTATAAATTTAAAGCATTTAACCATCCAATTACCACACTGCTTACATTCACCAATAAAATTTTATTTTCATTTTCACCTCCACCTGGATTTTTTTGGAAAAACTCTTTGCTAAATAAAAAAGCAACATTTTATTTAAATTTTTTTCACCTTCCTCTGACGATTTAAAAAAAGCAAAGTATAACAAAACAAGATATAAAAATGTCTTGCTTTATAGAGCAAATGTTTTTATTGTTATATGAGATTAAACCATTGTGATCCATAAGTTGAATGTCTACTGTGTCAGTTAAGTTTCATCCATGCTATCAAACGTCATGGGACAAATAACTGATATGCTCATATTTGGGTATAATATGACATCATCATGCACATAATGGGCACATAACACAAATTTGTCACATCAAATTTGATGATATAGGCTATTGATAGTATCGCACAAACTTGTTTATATATACACAGATATATATCAGACAGTTTGAAACAAACTCCAAATAAGTACAAGTTATCATGATTGAATATTTCAAACTTTATTTGTTATAATCTTCTGAAATTTAATTCTACTATGAAATAACATATTTTTAAATGCATTAAATGTCATATTGACATTTGCATTTATAATACTTTTTAAAGCTGTCTTTACAAAGTAAATGTTCTGTCATTTATTTATGGAGTCGCACAGTTATTTTGGTATCATGCCTATGAAGACTTATATTTTGAGTGATTATCAATATGCCTTCCACCAGATATTACATTGTTAGCTTTTTGTTAGTCATCTGCAGAAAGTAAACTAGCACGTAAATTAACCTATTTATCCAATTTTCAAAAATATAGGGCTTAACTTATTTATGTTCTTAAATCAATACATGTATTGTTTACACATTGAAGGCTAATTCCTTTGGAACAGAAATTTATGTATGCATCAAATTGTTATATATACCAGTGGAAGACTATCACAACATTGAATTGGTGTTCGTTATTATTATCAATTAAGATACAAACGTCATAAGGATTATTCTCGTAAATCCGGTTGTGCTTGTCGTAACCACTGTACACTGCTGTTGTAAAATTAGCAAGTCTCATTAAATATATAAAGCAAGTTATAAGTCTTGTTTGTAGTGTTGGAAAATCTTTCATAAGCATTGCTTCTTAGAATATGTCCAACAAGGGCTTTAACATTTACATGGATCTTGCTCAGTATGTGGTTCGAAATGAGAAAATGCTGGAAATAGCATTGTTGGGTTTTGAAGATTTAGTATTTGAAAAAAAAAAAAAGATTTGTAGAGCATATATTGACATTTATATGTTGTTGCAAGGAACAGAGGTTATGCTGTTAAAAATAATGTAAAGGGACTCTGGGTTCAAATCCTGAAAGCAACCAGAATTTATTTGTCCATGACTAAAACACCTTATGTTCATGTTCAAAAAAATTTCCACCATTTTCCAAAGAAAAGTTGTATGTTAAGGGCACTTCGAGAGGGTTAGATAGAAAATGCTCCATTTCCTAAACCTTATATAAAAGATGTGCTCTATCCACATTATATAGTTATGGTTTGGTTTATTTAAATTCCATTCAATTTCCCCGTTAGACAAGATTAGATCCCTGTTGCAGATTGTCACGACAGTGTCGTCGTTTTAAAAATATTCATTTGCTGTTTGATTATTCAAATTGCAGTCCCTTACTATTAGAAGCACCCACAATTTTGGGGCATCCTAATCCATAAAAATCTCTATTTTATTTCAGAACCCTCATGGTGGCCCTGGTTAGGCCCCCCCAAGTCAAACTAGTCAGACCCCATGTCAGATTTCTGGAACCACCACTGGTGATGTATATTACATCCAAATAATAGCCTGATTATTCTGTATCCATCTATGTACAAATCATATGATGATATCATTTTACATCCATATATGGACGAATCACATGTTAGTGTAATTTTACATCCATAAATTTTGATAGAGTTTAGTTTTAGAGGATCACAATGATCCTGCAAAGGCATTTACAGCTTATTCTGAAATAAGAATTACAGTCTTCAGTTTGTTTAAGTCTTATCTAGATTAAAGACACTATAAAGACTTATTAAGGATGAGGGAGATAAAAAGGAATGAAGGGAATTAGATGAGACACATATAAAAAAAAATACTTAACTTAATCTTGAGTAAAGAGAGAAAACATGTAGAACGGGGGTGGGCAAAAAAATCGGTCGGAGGGCCAAAGTGAATTTTTGATTTAACACAGAGGGCCGCACTCAAACTTTGATGTTGCCAGTAAGCTTCCAAAAATTTCTAAGCACTGCTTTTGCACCACTTTATTCTCAGTTTTAATGTTACTTTTAACATATGAATAGTGCGGAGCCTTAAAAAACTGTTTTCTAGCCAATGTTGCCTGGCGGGCTGCACACATAGGGTTTTTAATTCATTTTCGCGGGCCGCAAAAAAAATCGTCAGGCCGCAGGCTGCACTTTGCCCTTCTGTGATGTAGAAGGTACCTTGCCCATATACAAAACCAGGTGGCCAGAGGAGTTTAAATAATCAATATCATAAATGTTCATAAAAAGACAATTTATTAATATAATAATAATAATAGTAGTAGTAGTAGTAGTAGTAGTAGTAGTAGTAGTAGTAGTAGTAGCTTACAAGATATTTCATTAATATGAATAATGGCTTACAAGATATTTCATTACAAGATATTTCATTAATATGAATAATGGCTTACAAGATATTTCATTAATATGAATATTATATTTTACAAAAATAACAAAATCAAGAGACACTGGGAAACAGTTAAATTTAACTGTTCCCTTGAGAGACTATACACAGTCTTAAGTTTTAGTACATTTATTCCTAAAGAAGCTTTCCATAAAATTTATCCAAGGAGAGGAGAAAGTTCAGGAGTCATTGCTAATGATATGGGGGGGATAATTCATTTATTCTTTAAGCCTTGAACCAAAGATTACGTTACTGATAATCATAGCACACCGTATGTACTTACTTCAGTGAGAATTGCAAGATAGCAGACATCTTTAATAGTGTTCAATACAAGTAGAACAGCTTGGAGGCCGATCGAAACAGGATTGCCTGCGGCTGTAGTTATAGCACCCACTTTGCATTACCTTTCAGAGGCTTAAAGCTAGAAATTTAGTTCATGTCTCGTTGTGACAACATATCGTTGTGATATTAATGCCATTGTTGATTAGTTTCTTAAGAATTGCGCTTTTTTTGGTGACATTAAATATATGCAATACTGTGGCTATCAAGTGTCTATAGAGTTCTTTTTACTACTCCCTTGCAATTAAGTGATAGTTTTATTCATATTTGAATTTACCACCAATACAGTCTTATTCTTAATGATAACTATGTGATTATCCCGATAGAGAAATTAAATATTATTGTTGTCTTTGCCATTTATACCCATTTATATGACTTTTATGATTTATTAAGTTATGTTTTCTATTTCTACAGATTTGCACAAATTGCAAAGAGAAGAAAGAATCTGCCGTCAGCTCAGACATCAAAATATCGGTATGCAAACATTAATTTTTAGTTTAAATTTATTTTACATCAATACAGGAAAAATAAAAAAGTGAGAACAATTTGAGATGCTGGTTTAGGGATCCTAAACAAGGAAGTGGATTAATTTCATGGAATCTTAATAATCAATTCTCACTATGGGTTCATCATATATTTTAGAATTTTTTAGCCGTTTATCGTTAACCTTTACAGCATGTCTGCATTTTACGAGAAGCATAGATCATATTTGTTAGACGGAACTGTCGTAAACAGGAGGAAAAAAATTGTCTTGTCTCATGCTAAACTCTATGGCCTGAGTGGCTATGCAAAAAACCGGAACTTTAAGGCATGATTCACAGATATGTTGCGTATTCAAAACCTCTACAGTGAAAAAAAAAACCCCAATAATACTTAGCCCCTACTGATGTGTTATTGTACTGAATGTTCGATACATTTCCAAATACTTGTGGAAAAATAAATGTTATAATACGTAAACGTATTTAAGAGAACCTAAAGGGATAATATTGTCTGTGGCTGGGTTAAGGAAACTGTAAATGTTGATTGACATTTACAACAAAGGTTAAAGATATATGTTAAGTGATTCAACAAAAGTGGCAATATTTACATCTGTTGTGTATTACAGGGTTATTTTGTCATAGTTTACAGAAAATGTGTTCGTCTGTTTGCAGAGCCCATAACTTTAGTGATTAGCCATTGCTTGGAGGGTAACTGCACTGGCGTATAAAGAAATGATTTTGCCATTATCTTACTGGTAAGGTGTTGTAATAAAGACAGATTTTGTGTCTACTGCCCCCTTGGGGTGCAGTAGACACTATGTTGTAATCTGGCAGTTAACCGTGTAAGAGCGAGTAAATCCGGTGGAGATGCATGATGGATACTACTATGACAAGATAACTGATTCCCCACAGATAATTAAGTAAAAACTTTTTAGGTATAAGGCAGTATTGCTCCCGCTAGTACAGGATCTTGGAAGTTTCAAGAGAGAGCTAAAAACATTCCTTTTCTGCGCCTTGAGCGTAATTTTTGGCTGATACCGGCGCTATATAAATGTTATATTCTATTCTATTCTATTCTATTTTTCAAAGTGTGGGCTACCTGAAATAAAATAAATAAATAAATACCATATTCATATAAAGTCGTTCATAGAGAATTTTTAATTCCTGTCCAGACTATGAAATTTTATGACATGCCTAAATATGGTCATGATGACATCACATCATGACCATATATAGGCACATCATGACTATATATGGGCATACAACTGTTTTTAAAACAAAGTTTGATAGTGTGGACAGGGCCTTTAGGTTTATATTTTAAATTAGCAATTTATTTATTTTTTGTATTCTGACTATTTTTAGCCATAAATATTCAGTTTCTTTCAGACGTCTGAAGATATTCTTGAGGCAAATATTAATAAGTGAAATATGTTTTTTTCCTGTTGCTTTTTTCTTTCCTTTCCTACAACTAAAATCAATTTAATATTAGGTTGCAGCCATAGCCAGTGGAAGTTTAATTATCTGTCAGATACTCCCACGCAGTATTGAAATAAAAACAATGCTGAACATGGTAGATGCCAGAGGCCTTTCTGTCGCTACTCAGGCGAGACTTTATTTCTTATTTTGCAAACCTGTTGCCTGCTGGTAATGGTAATATTGAATATAATTTGATTTTTTTAGTCTGGCCACTGTGAAAAATGGAAATTTGAGAAAAGTATGTTTTTCTTTATTTTGTCCTGTCTGCCGCCATCATGGCAAAAATATTTACTATTTACATCGCCACTTATATACTGTACATATGAATGTATCATAGCATATGTCCTCTCATTCTACATAATACTACGTCATTATTATTATTTTTTATTCACTCTTGATGAAATGAATGGATTATTCCTTAACACACTTAGTGTAGTAAAATAGGTGTTTTTTTAATTCCATTCTAAAATATTTTGTTGTGCCTGTTGACAAATCATCCTGTCATAGCTTTTGATAATTTTGACATATTACACTGTCTTTTAACAGTACCATTTACTTATTATTTATCTGTCTATTTTAAATGTCACTCAACATCCAATCATTGTTTATACAAGGAAAGGCACAGTTATTTTAGTGTATACTGCTAGCTGTTGTTTTTAATGTTCAGAGATCATAATGCGTGGATACAGATCTCACTTCTGACCATTAGCCGGTGATTTAGAGATGTCATGATATTAAAATATTTACCAATAACCTGGGTTAGGAATTCTATACTTCTTTGCAAAAAAAAAACGTTAATTAGAAATTTGTAATTTATCGCCATATTATATCTCGGGGTCACTGCTCTTGTTTTGGCACACTGCCAATTAAAATGCGAAGACTAGGTGCTGACACTGCATAACACGTAGTACGTCAGTTACCTGGCTGTATCTGCATTGTACATTAGGTAGACATCTTCGTCACATCAGAGAGTACTACAGTGTTATGTCGCGATACCACGTGATACTACTCCGTTGCTGTCGTTGCAAAATGAGTTTAACAGGACGCTATTTTCTCCACTGACAAACCATTGATCCCAATTTCTAACCCCTTTCTAACGTAATTATTAAGATGTTGTATAGTTTTTCTTTGTAAATTTTAATGGATGATGAAATGTGTGTTTTTTTTTAATATAATGTGAGCTTTTGTGTTTTTAGTACATTTCGATGTTAAAATATTAGATTTTAAAATGCCTATTCCAGAAAGCCTATGAAGTCATTCAGATGTAATAAACGGTAACCAAAGTCTGGTTCGCAACAGAGGGCGCTACCTGATGCTATGACACCACGAAAGTGATACTCTATAATCAACAAATTAAAAACATTCATCTAACAGTATTATGAATAATTTTTCTGTAGGAAAGAAATTTAAATCTTGGATCAAGTCATACATATTTGAATTTGTTTATGATGCTAATTTTGGAAAATAATCTATTCCAGCTTAATGGTAAATGAGTATAATTAATTAAACTTAATTGCATTATCTATAAATTGTTTCTAATTGATGGTGTTATGCTTATACCTTGAAGGACAAATTTTCTTGAGGTTTGTATTTTTTGTACTGCAGCTGTAGTTGTTGGAGTGGAGTGAAGCTTGGTGTTGAAAGTATTGGGCTTTCCTCTAGGGTTTTGACCTTAAAAGTTTTTTTCTCAACTAAAATTTAATTGGTTCAAATCCAATGTGAGACTTCTAATGCACCATCTTTCCAAGCGGAATATAGTTTAACTGAATATCATTATCATTTGAGTGACTAATTATAATATTGTTTATTCAAATTTGCCTCCAACCATCAATTTACTTACATGTATTTGGGCATTAAAGACAGTATTTTCTATGATTACCATTGTGATGACTAAACTGTCTTTCGTATTGTTATGTACTGTAGTGCCATAGGTTTACCAAGTTTTCCTGTTCAATAATTACTTCTTAAATTCGATAATCAATCCGATATGTTTTAAATCAAAGCATTTTATGAAAATCATTTTTTTAAAGTATAGAAAATAATAGTTTGTGCAATGCTTCCTGTTGTTTGTGTGACTCTGCAGGCTAGGGAAACATGGTTCTGAAGCGTTGACTCCTACCACAAAATACCATAGGTTTAATATATGCCGTAGCCAAAATTTTCAAACAGTGCGGGACAATATCAGGGTGGACCCACTTTACGGGTAAATTCAGATAATGTGAACCCATTTTCTTAAAGGTTTACCCATTTTACACAAACATATGAAAAATCTGGACCCATTTTCTTAAAATTTTACCCATTTTAGGCTAAACATGAGAAATCTAGACCCATTTTTCAAAAAGTGGACCCATTTTATGAACGAAATTGCATAATTTAGATCCATTTTTCAAAATGTGGACCCCATTCTTAGTCTAGCCATTAGAAAAATTGTGTGGAACTGTCCCAATTGTTCCAGTATCTGGCTGCAGCATTGCATAGGTTACAGGGAAAGTGTTTTGGAAAGATTTTAAGCCTAGCATAATACGGAACAGACCTATAAGCTTTAACGTTCTATTCGCTACTGAAAAAAAATCCACTCAACAGTGTAGGGATTTTAAACCACTGAGTTTGCCAGTTACTGATTTAGGTTAGAGTTTCAATGGCTTGTTGTGCATTTTGCTTGTTTCTTTACACTAGGCACTTTACCTGTGTTGCTTCTCTCCACCCAAGAGTATAAATTGGTACCTGGTGGGGTTGCCTGCTGCTGTTCAAATATGTTAACAGTACCACGTGGAACTAACGATCAGGGGAAAGGCGCTTTGTAACTTAAAGGAAAGGAGCTATATAAAAACCAAATAAAAAATAAATAAAGCAAAATATTGATGGTTAAGATGATTGCCTTTATCCCTGGGTCCTGGGTTCAAGTCTTATGAGAAATTTAATCGGAGCAAAAAAAGAAATCTCCACACTGTAAGCCTTATTAACTTCTAGTTGAGAGAGCATCTAGTTCCATCCAGTCAGTGACTGTGCTTGCTCCTGGAAATATGTGATGGAGATAATTTTATATTGCTATTTAGTCTTTTCTCTTGTTTCCTGTACCCACTACTTTTAAAATTGTTTTTGGCAAGAAGAGTGCGAAAGCAATATCAGATTATTAGATAAGTATGCCCAAAAGCAGCTACATGGAAGATCCTACAAGCAACCGGCTATCTGCCCTTCCTGAAGTAATTGCATCAAAAGAACTTCTACGTATCAATTAAGTATAGAACAGAAATCGTTTTCATACCATAGTAGCATTCTTCTGAATAAGAATATATTTACATTTAGCACCTGTGGGAAGATTTTTAATCTGCTGGAATGCATCTCACGGCTCAATTCAACTATATACTTTTTACACATTCTACCGATATGTATGTATGCTGTCTCTTATACACATCTAGATGTGTATAAGAGACAGGTACTACAGT
>NW_022694754.1:696515-760908 GCF_011630105.1 Anneissia japonica | reverse complement strand
TATATATATATATATATATATATATATATATATATCAAAGCCATATTCAAGTATTTGCTTTTTAAATAAATTTGGCAAAGTGAGCTCCATTTGCACTCTTTTATAATAAATACTGATGAATAGACTCGTAAAAAATTACACTTTAACCTGATTTTCAATCTAGATGAAGTGATGTGTCAACATCTAAGTAATGTTTTAGGTTGGATTTCATCGAAGTTCCTTTGATAGATATGTAGTATACTGAATTAGCAATACCTATATCCTGGGGCGGTGTTTAGTAGAATGCTTCAATTGATTTAGCCATGTACTGAGAAGTCTTCAAATTGATCCAAATACATATTATGGCATTCTTGAGAATTATTTATCAAAACTAATAAGACACATAGATACTAGGATGTGTATATACTAGATATTTTCTCCAAAAAAAAAAAAAAAAAAAAAAAGAAGAAGTTATCGCCATGAAAGGTTGTACTAATCTATGTCACAACAGTTACAGTAGATGATTGGTTGTGATGACAACAGGGTTGAGATGTATTGCTAATTTTTTCAAGCCTACTGTACAATTTTTTATTTATTTTTTTGAATTGTTAGTAAAACGTTATTAGATGCATAGGTACTGGGATACATGTATTTACCAGATATTTTCTCAACAAAAAAAAATATGATGTTATGACAGTTTGTACTATGTCACAACAGTAAAAGTAGATAATAAGTTTTTGTGATGACCTAAAATGTATTTGCTGATTTTGCAAGCCTACTGTACAATTTACAATTACAAAAAAAGCCAATTTAATTATGAATTTCCTGCCAAACTACACATACTGTATGTAAGGTAGCCATCAATATTTATTATTTTTGATTTTTATATTGTGAACATTCATAGCTCCAGTACATAAATTATTAAATATGGTATCCAAAACCCAGAGGAAATTTTTTTTATCGATTACTTTATATGACTAATGACTGATTTTTGTTTTCATTACCATAAAAACGATGCTACAGGCATAGGGAAAATGTCAGAAAAAATAAGTCCGATAATTCGATTAATGAACCATGACAGAAGAATATAAAAATCAACATTCACAAGAACTTAATCCAAGACCTGTCACTTACACCAAGAATGTGATGTTACTAAACCACAACAGCTTTGTGGCGAGTCCAAGTATCTATAGTGATTTAAATTATTCTTATTTATTTTCTGTTAAAAGTAATAAAAATCTTTTCATCACGTAGATTTTTAAACGTCTATAAATCAATTTATTTAATCAAAACATCTTTTTTTAGATAATTTCTAATGTTCTTGTATGACATAAAAACATATTTTGTTCTTATTTTAGTTTAAGAATTGAGACCGCTTAATTTTGGTGTAGTTTAGTATTATTCAACCGTGTGCTATATAAACATACAAGGAAGATTTGTGATCTGTCATCGAGATAATACACACAATATATAATTAACTAAATTGATGTTTTTCAGACATACCAAATTCATCTGGACAAGTTTAATGTTTTCATAAGCTAGAATGAAATTATATTATCAGTAAAATGGGGGAAAAGTCTACCTTTAAATCCAAATTAAATTTGTGAGAATGCTACAGTAGGTTTTTTTTTCTATTTTGGGAGGCATTGACAATCTAGTAGAATGCATTCCAGTTGGTCTATGTTCGTGACAACGTTAATGTTACTGAAACTCATGTTTTTGCAACTATTCAACATAAAACATTTCTTGAATGTTGGCGTGGAGAGTATCAATAACAAAATAGTTAAACTTTTGGTACACCATGTGTAAAAATGGTTTTTCAGATAAAACCACTGGTTGGTTCTCTTCATGTTTTGTTGAGTTTGCTCTGACCGTCATCAGGAGAATGATAAAAGATGGTTCTCTTTCACCATGGTAACTACTGGATGTTGGCAAGATGATGTTGGTTTCAAACTTGGTAGATTGGAAGAGGACATGATGCCTAGTGTGTTTAGTACCTATGTGATTTTGCTAAATGGTCATTTAAACTACAGTATTAATGCTTAACAAACACATTAGATTTGCATGCTTATTTTATCTTCCTTTTTTTTTGTTGTTTTGCTATTTCTTCTTCTTGTATATTTTTACTTCACGTTTTATTATAATTCATATTTTGTAATTTTATTCTAAACCATGAGAATTCATCTCTAATATTATTAAGTGTGTTCTTTGTAATTATGATTTTGTTTTTATTGAGGTGATTGTTACTATTAGATATTGATGAAATGGTCCTTGAATCAAAGGTTTTCCTGATTAAATTTTGACATAACATTTCTATGTTATCATATTAATATTACATTTCTAGTATCAGTGTTTTACCTTTTCCATGGAGCACTACAGTATAGTATTAGAATATTCTTGACTATATACTTCAAAAATCTGAACTCTACTAGAAGTATAATCAATAGGAGTCTATGTTAGTAAGGTTATTAAATTATTGGCTTGTGCATTAAGATAGTTTTTACAAAGGTTATATCTCTAGAGGTGATATTTCCAGAGGTCACTTGCCTGAGTAGAATATCTAATAATATAAGTAAAATCATTGATTCATAGGCAATGCCCTGAAGATATGTGGTCAAAGGTGGAGTAGCAAGAAGGGACCTGGTTCAGTATGTTTTTCGGGTCAAGTTCATTTGCCGAATGTCCTTATCTTCAGAAAAAAAAGTAATGTAGAAGCTGAGATTTACACGTAGATTATCCTGTCGATATTCCTTCAAGAAGAAATAGATAAACTAATCGTTATTAGCTGTGCAGAGATTCTAAACACTACATAACTCCTTCGGATGGTTTAAGATGATCGTCAATATAATGAAATGTATTTCAGTAGAGATGTACCGTATTTAGGGTTCGGTTTGCAGTGTGTTTGGAATATCAAATTGCATCATTGTTTATTTCGTGATTTTTTTTTACCAATCTTGATGTATATCATTTTTTTCTGGCATTGTAACCTATTATTTTCTTTCTAATGAATCTTGTGAGGCAGTTTAAATGTACTTTAACCCACATAATGTACTCGATACAATATACACTCAAAATATTTTACTGGCGTTGTTGTTGATCATGTTAATTTTAATTAATGCCATTAAATGTAATTCAAATGATGTTAATATTTCATTTTGTAATATATGAACTTTTTAAATATACCTAATCATTTTACAGTGCTAAATTCTTTCTGATTTTATTTTTAAAATATTTGTAAGTATTAGTACGACTAGAATTTCTCCATATCTACAGTAAAAACTTTGTTTCCTTTGCTTGATGCTGTATACTTTTTATATACTTCCAAATGTATTATTTATTCATCATATCAGGATTTTATGGAACATCAAACTGACATAAAAGCTAAAGACATTCTCACCGCTTCCAAGCATAAATATTCACCTTGATTACAAAGGTTTGAGGAACAGAAAACAACAAATTACCCACACTATAGAAACCTGGTGTTTCACAAGTCAATGTACTCCTAAAGAAGTTTATCACAATACCATTGTGAAATATTCATTTTTCATGAAATACAAATTAATCCAAACTACTAAAGAACACATGCCAGTAAATGTAATGTTTAAGGATCAATGTGAGAGACTTCCAAATTTGAACAAAATAATTATTACCAGTATTTGTTTAGTAATCCTATTGGACTAATTATTAACTTTCAAATTATTATTCTAGACAGGATAATGTATTCTCAACATAAATGTGGTGGGAATTTTTTATGCGCCTAATAATATGTTCCAACGTATTTTGATGTTTCTCCATTGGTAATTAAGTTGTAGTCACTTGTCACTACATCTTTATCCCATTAATTTTGTTACCGTACGAAAATCAATGAAAGCGGACATAATGCTGCATCAACTAAAAGACTGAATTACCCCACAATCAAATGTGTCTCTAATAAAAAATAAGCTTGGAAGTATATAAAAACAAGGCAGTATTATTTCATCACATTCAGTATGTTACAATCTTCAAATGGAATTAACATTATAACATCTAAAATAATGTAAAAATCATTGTGGCATTGCTGTGGTGACAATAATTTAAGAAATAAACTAAGACTATTTATAATGAATATTTTTGCTCTATTCCAATTAGTGTAGTTTGATTTATGTAACTAAATAATTAATGGGTTTGTTTGTGTGAGATTTTTGCTTGCTTGTGGGAGAGCCAAGATCATGTTGATTCCAGGAGACTGCTTCATTTTAATGTGCCGTATCTAAAGAAAGATAGACATATTTTTCTCCTTAAAATATATGATTAGCTATCATACTTTTAGATATATATTAGCCTCCATATAGAGACAAGATAATGTTAGTATCGGTATTTTGCATAATTGTGAGTTTTTTAATTTGTCCCAGTGGTATGCACTTTGTCTGATTCCATCAAATTTGAATGGCATCAGTTAATTTTATGAATAAAAAAAATGTTGCAAAATTACAGAACACGAGCGTGTACAATTTTTTATCTCAATAAATGGTGTTTTTTTAAAGAATATAAATACAGGTCTCCCTCCAGTTTAAGACCCCTCCAATTAATGACCACCTCTAAATAATGACCACTTTTCTATGGTCCCAAATGAACAAATTTCTTTTATGTTTATTATTCTAATTAGAGACCAAAGCTGCTAAAGACCATGGAAACCCCCTGTCCAAAAGTGTTTTTAATTAGAGGGAGACATGTAATTAAATTAATATTTGTAATTTATAAGTTATACAAAAAAAAAATTAAAGATGTTAATTAAAAATGAAATTTATTTTGTTTTCAAAGCACTGTCCATACTTTCAGATTTTATTTGACAAAAACATGTGACATGCCTAAATATGGTCATGATGACATCACATCATGACATATATATATGCACATAATATAATAGAAGCGCATCGGTTGTGGCTTGGACTCCCAACCTCGAGGTCGGGGGTTCGAAACTCTCACTGTGCAAATCGCTTGTGTCCTTGGGCAAGGCACTTTATCTACGGTTGCCTCTCTCCACCCAGGAGTACAAGTGGGTACCTGGTAGGTTCCAACACAACTGCGCTGACTACTAGCTGCAATATTATGGAATAATAATATAATTTAACTTAATAATTTAATTTGGTGTTCAATGTGTTCCATACGTGTTTGATCCAATGACCGGGGTAGTAATGTGAAGTGCTTAGAGGCTTTGTAAAGGCATTAAGCGCTATATAAGAACGATATATTATTATAATGATTATTTATATGGACATACATACATTAAAATAAGATTTGATCATCTAGACAGACCTTAAGACTTGGTAACTTGCTAAAAGAGGGCAGCAGACTAATTTTCAATAATTTCATTATTCATTTGGTCTTTAAAAAATTGTTTAAAAAAATGGAAAGATTTGGAATACCAAGGATAACCACAGTGAAATTAATTTGTGTGGTATACTCAATAGGTGCCTATCACACATTAGGGTAAAGAGAAGATGTAGATCCAGAGGTGTGAGGTGGTGTGGCAATGCATAATGAAACATGTAGTATTTTGATAAACTTATCTACAGTACTTTTATTTGACAAAAACATGTGACATATTTTAATATGGTCATTATGACATCTCATCATATTTAGACATATTATGTCTATATATGGGCATACCATTTTGTTTGTAAAAGAAAGGGCTTTACAGCTGTTAAAGCATTATTCAAAATTTAAAATTTAATATATTGAAGAACCTATTGTGATGTATTAAACAGTAATATATAGAAGATACATTTAATTATAATACTTTAATTTATGAATATTTTTATTTTTTTAAAGCATAAACAGTATAAAATAATATTATGACAAGGTCATTAAGTTACTAGTTTTTTAATTATTAAATATTTGTTTTCCATAACTGATGTTCAAAGTTCTACCATTAATATTAGGGAGCTTTGAATTAACACGACGACAGTAGGATGTAGAACTTAATGAAGTCACTCAAATTCTTCTGCGCAGAACGTTAATTCTCCTCGTCACATGGGTTGTAGAACGCAATTTGGTCAATCTATGTATGCAGAACGTAGAACATCTGGTAGGATGGTCACGCATGAGTGATTCCATTTTGGCATCGCTTTGTCGAACAAATCAAAAGCTTCCTATTGTTAGTATACAATAGATATCCTTTTTTCTGATCATATCTAAAAAAGGGCAAAGCAAAATTGTTGTTTTGCCCTTCAGGACAGGAATACAATATCTAAAAAAATCGGGTAGCATTTAAACAAATTCTTATTTCTAATTTATATAAAAGTTAACCTGTGATTACTGACCCTGATTTACAAATTCTAAAAAATGTAGCTTCCACTCCAATATTACAGTACAACATATTACTCTAACAAAACAATTTGGTCAAAATCAGAAACTAGATACACCTAGGCCAATCGATTAATAGTGGTTCCCAAAAGTTTGTATACATAAATGAGATAGATTGTATACAAGATTCGCATGAATATGACAGGTCTTATACAGTGATAAGGATATGGATCTAATTATAGTAATAGGTGGATTTACCTACCGCTTCACACAATCTGATTGTTTCGAAGCATTCTAGTTATCCAATAGTATATAAATTTTATGTCCTATGCAAAATCAGCAGTATTTTGTGTTCAGGGGTTGTGGGGGAAATAAACTTATAGAGGAACTACGGTAATATTAATTGTGCATTTTTTTTACTATCATTTCACTACATTTTATCTGAGTCTATGGCGTTTCCATTATTGTCTATTTTGGCATCTTCTTGTGGTTTTGAAATGGCGCTCTGTCTCGGTTTGGGTTTTGGTGTAACTTTAGGCTTTGTGGCAATTGTTGGCTTAGATGCAGTTTCTTTTGGTGTAACTTTAGGCTTTGTGGCAACTGCTGGTCTAGGCTGTGGTTGAGGTTTACCATTAGTTTTATCTGATTGTTCTTTAAGATCTTCATTTTTTGCCAATGATAATTCATACTTTTCTTCAGTGTTTGTCTTCGGTACAAGTTCTTCTGTCTCATCATTACTTTCAGTTTTTTTTTTTAAGATATGATGGAGTTCTCCAACTAAGCTAGCTGTATTGGACGAGGCTGGAGTAGCCCATGTTGGCAAGGATTTTTTTGGAGGTTCTATACCTTTTGGTGAATTTGAGTCGGATTTCATTTCTTGCTCCCTTTCAAGGGTAATCTTTGTATCTTGTTTTGGTTTAATGATAGTTATAGATTGTTGAGTACTAGCAGTTGTTGATCTAGAATCTGTTTCAGAAGCTTCTGGTTCCTTTGGTTCCTCTGGTTTGTGTGATTCCTTCAGTTCATTTGATTCCTTGGGTTGCATTGCTTGTTTTCCACCATCAGCAAAATCTTTGTCAGTGTGTGCTTTATATACGGCATTCTGCTGAGAATCATCTAGGTGCGTTTCATTGATCAAATGGCGACTGTCTGACGTCTCTAAGGAAGCACTCTGTGCAGCTAATTCGCTCTCAGATGACATGCTCATTACTGATTTCCGGCTCTCTGGTTTTAACCTTCTCACTGATGCAACCATATGCGACAAACTGAATCGTGCTTTTGTTCCAGAGGAATGCCTATTTTTCGATCTGCGTCGCACCGTTTTCTTTTTTACTGTGAACTTCTGTGGACTTAGAGCGTTGTAATTGGGTGCATTAATGTCCTCATCCATAATATCAGCTTTTTCGTAAATGATAATATCTAAAACGAAATAATAACAATTTTAACAAAAAAACACTACAAAAAAAAAAATATATTCCATTTCAACTTACAGTGTACAATAGAAACTTTCCATTACCTAGTCCCATTTTTATGAAATTTATTGTTTTACATTCGTAAAATACTGACGGTATTGGCATAAATAATATCATCATTTCCTAGAACTCCTCAAGGGGATTTAGGCAACTCAATACATCTTGCAAGATCTCCAAGATACGGGCTACATAATGATACTGGCATTTATAATGTGCCTCTTCCTTGAGGTTATAAAGCGCAGTTCTTTTCCCTGGTCATTGGGTCCACATGCTTTAAATGCTACTGCTGGTAATCAGTTCAGGAGTAGGCAACCCCACCATGTACCCATTTACACTCCTGGGTGGAGAGAAGCAATTCAGATAAAGCGAAATGCACAGCAAGGGATTGGAAAACCAAACGGTTCCCACAGCACCAAACCCCTTCCTCATACTTGAGAATTTCTACTGTAATATACTTATTGGTAAATTGAATTTTGAATTATTTCCATAACTTATAATTATCTTTTCAATCTATATATTACTTTCATATTCGGTTTACTTTTACTTTTTTGTAGATTGTAGGAAGGTTGAGTTATGGTAAAAGAAACTTTTTCTACTATAATCTAATAATAATGAAGATAATAGTGGGTGGTGACAACAGCAGAAGAAATTATCTATTTGTGCCAATATATTTTTAAAAAAATGATGTGGGATACTGTGTGTTTCTTGCGAGCTTGTTAAAGATAGATATCAAACTCTCCCGCCATTGTTTTGTTTAGTTTTGAATATTGTTTACCGTACCTGAGCTTCCAGTGTAAGTTTTAAAATCAACAACACTGTTTATCATCTTCTCCATGCCATCTCTTAGCTCTTCAAATTTCAGTCTGCTGCCCTCGTCCTTGCTAGTCGCCATTTTGAATTTGTTGTTGAGATACATTGGTAGATTTTGTATTTCCTCATCAATTGTGTCTGGCAGTAAAAAATATAAAAAAGAATGTATGTAATTTGGATTTTATTAAGTCTAATTACACTCAAAGAAACCCAATGGGTCCATTGATTTTTAGATAAATATTACTGTATCTCCACAAATGTAGTTGTCATACCCAGAGGCCAAAATATAATTAATCCATTGAGTTATAACTTTATTTTATTGAAAATTGGTTGTGGATAATACATCAGCATACAGAAAATATAAGTGATGTAAAGCTGATTTGTGTGTCATATACCTTGGTTTGTCATTATCGTTTGTGCTACTATTTTTGTAATTTTCTTACCTTTTTGTAAACAAACACCAATAAAAGTTGTCATAGTGTGATTCTTAGTAAGTGATAAATTGCCGACTGATTCTGCCGATAGTTCCGTACCGACGATGCTTTTTGCACTGAAGTCACCTGTATAGATGCTCACTGTTACGGGAAAGGTGTTTTCTTTAAGAAGTTCAGTTAAGTTCTGAGGACCAATGTCTAATGTTAGAAGAAAAGAAAAGTTATAACATAATAAACTGAACTAATTTTAGAAAATATTTCTTAATTAAGAAATATAATAGAAAGTGACAATAGCAAACCTGGAGAAACTCAGCATTAAAATAAAGAGAAAAGATGGAGATTCATGCAGTCTCAGGTTGGTTTCAAAGCTTTGGAGAAGCAATAATAAAAGCAATAAAAAAGAACTATTGCCGCACGTTTTAAGGTGATCAATTTGATAGTTAAGAATAGTAGATGAAGATGAGGTAGACCTAAGTCTGTGGATGCTAACATCAAAATTCATTGAAATAAGATTAGAGATATAGTGGAGGGATGATTTATGGAGTGACTTATATACAAATAACATAATCCTGAAGTTAATTCTCACAAACAAAATTTTAAAATAGTATTAATAAATATGTAGGATTGTTAATAATAATGTGTAAATGAGGTCAGGTAATTTATTTTGTTAAAATGTAATTGTAATTATCAAAAAGACATTTCAATATATCCATTATTCAATTCAGCACTCATGATTTGAGTTTTATTAGGCATATTAAAACACAGAGAAGATAGGATTTAAGCAAGCAGATTTCATCAGTAAAAACAAAGTACCTTCATCCGTGGCGTTGATATTTTCAAATCGTATCGGAGTGTCATATGGAATGCTAATGTGGTTACCCTCATTATCAATCCCTATTATTCGTTTCTGCTCAATTTTGCCATAAATCCATAAAATCTGCACGAAGAAACAATATTTAGTTGTGTATTAAATTAAGAAAATAACTATTTAATGAAGTGTTTTTTGACAACATAGTACATCATAACATACATATCAAAGGTAAAATCTTACTTGATCAGATGAAAATGTCTCAATATGCTGAATGCCATAGTAACCATCAATAACCTTTAGAATTAGTGGCATTTGTAAGTCTTCCATTTTGTCGAGGAGTTCTTGTGCTGTGAAAGCCTCACTGCTCCAGCCCCCTTCTCGCAAAGTGTGTATCTGTTCTTTCAACTCCATTTTTGTAATGTCTACCTTGTTGTTTGCACTGATAGTAAATTACAAAAACAGCTAATTATTTGTCAGTAAATTCAATTACTCCAAAATATTATCTTTAAAATTATTTATTTTCTTTGAATCTAATATTTTAGAAAAAAGAAATACCCTCAATGTGTCTAACTAAAGCATTAACATTTTTCTTCCTTTGTAAAGTCATAGTTGTTATAGTCATTAAAATCTAGGGTATGGTTAATTTTTTTAAAAGTTGTATAATTGACTAGATTTCAAAACCATTACCATTTCCTTTGAACTTAAATAATACATCTTTACTTGGTACCTATCCTTTTTATAAAAAAAACATATTTATACCATTACAGGAAGCTACATTTAAACTAAGGTAGTAACATAATATAGTATTTATTAATGATGCTATCTCATTGTCATTATTACTATATGAAAATAGCAGATTATATTTTATTACTATGGTACTTTTAAGTACCATAGTAGTATATAATGATACTAATAGTACTTTAAGTACTATAGTAGTAGTAAATTATTTTGTCATTTTTATTTATATTTCCTGATTACCACAATCAAAGGTTTGTGTTTCATATCTAGAGTAAACTGTACTTCCACATAAAAACATCAGTGTTTTAGTTTTATTTTTTTGTAGTAGTCATTATAGCAAAATGTCACCATAATGTTTGAAATAGGCAAAGAGGATATTTTCGGTTAATATTTAATGTATTCTTTCTGTCTTCTTTCTGTCTCTTGCTTTTTTTGTTTATGGATTTCTGTTACTCCTTTTCTTTTCCTCTAGAGTTATTTTCTTGATGTTGTTTTTAACACAGCACCATATTTAGCTCATAAACACTTTAATTAGATGCCTAAATAATAAGATTAGATTAGATTAGTGAGGATTCCTAATATTGTAGGCCTATCCAACTTCATAGGGAGGTCTACTACACATAGCCATATGTTTTGTTAACAGCTAATACTTCCACCCTAATATACATATCGGTACTAGCCATCATAAATCCTGGGTATACACAGATAGATATTCTCTCCATAAATAGATGTTGTAGTTTGAGGAGTTGTAATCCCAGGTGTGCGTAACTATCGATTATTTTCCCGATTACCACTATAATCACTTGTACTAATATATTAGAAGCTATTTTTGCCCTATTTATAACATTTCCCTGGGCCAAATAGGCAGTTATATAGTGCCTACATACCTATTACAAGTGGATTAAACAGTTTTTTACTCCAATTTGTCACCTGTCTGGGACCTGAAAATGTGGTGGGTGTTCTCTGGCTTGGGTCTCTCCTTAAAGAGTTAACTTCGTGGTAAAAGTTTAAAATTGAAAAGAATTAGAGGGTTCTCAAATTGGAGGGGAATGTGTACAGCAAGATTGTCAAGTATCTAATAAGCAATAAGAATTATTATTTAGTCCTAAAAAAAAAATATTTACTTACCAAATAATTTGTATTTGTCCTACTTAATCCACCTTGATATTAGAGAAAACATAACACTTACCTAAAAACAATGTAAGTGCTTTGAAAAATTTTCCCACGAATTCTTGACTCAAACACCAGAATAATTAAATCTTTGTAATGAAAGATACATATATTATGAGGAAATAAGAATGTGTATCTCACATTACTGACTTTTTGAGTCATTTATTTCCTTATATGATTTCAAAGGAGCCATGGACCTGGGAATATTTGCTTTTTTACTAAGCTTTTCATATTGTAATTTCGTTTCAAGTCACAGTCCAGCACTTACATTGGTTTATTTTCCTAACACTTGATGAAGTCAATCATGTGCAGCGATGTACAAAGTACTGTATAAAAAACTGAGAAAGGGGGAGGATCAGAAGGCAGCCACACACTACTAGATTTTTTTTTGTTAAGGCTTAAAAAATATAGATGGTAGAGATTCAAATATAAGGAGGGTTCATTGCTAGGCTCCATGAGGTTCCATCCTCCTTTACCAAAATTTGCCTCTTGCAACCAGGGTGTAGTGTCCTTGAGCTAATTACAAGCTCCACAGGATATCAGATAAGTGTTAAGTAAACAGAATCAATTTTCTCAGGCAGACAGTAAACTGGAACTACTTCCACAATTACTCCATGCTCACAAACACTAATGTTTAACAGAAATAATAAAATATAATGCAACAATATCATCCGGTTTTTGTTATAATTTATTAGAAAAAAATTGAAGGTGTTGTTAAACAGTTTTTTTCTACGGCTTCAAAAACTGCTTGGAAAGCCAAAACTTTGACTGAAACAGGCTATAGCAGACACTAAATTTCATGTACGTCGTCAAACCAAGGAAATTGGTGGTTCATAAAACAGATTTGTTTGTACAATAACTATTATAATAGGCACGCAGTACGTACGATTTGTGTACAATCGTCTTGTCTTTCTCGCCTAGTCGTTTCGTAGGCTAGGCCTAGGTAGGAATGACACTAGGTCTAGTCAACAAAGGCCTACAACATCGCCAAATTGAAGCCACGTGGACCGCGTAGATGCTTGACTAAATCTATTATTTGTCTTCATTTTACAGTATTATTGTCATACTTAAAATGTTGTTTATTATCTAAAAACAACACGGTAATCCTACCGTACGTTTAAAATCTCTCAGTATTGTCAACCACTGTTCACAAATTTACAACATATGACGACACGATCAAACCAAGCGCTCTTTTATTATTTACTGCTGAAGTTTTTTCTGTCATTACGCTGGCAAAATAGTGCCCAATTACCATTGTATTATTTTTATTTACAACAAACAATTATATATTAAACGATTCGTACATTTAAAGTAGTTTCTAAATATTTTACACAGTAATTTTCATCAATAAAAATATTACTAATAAATGGATTCAAAGTGAATCACGTTCAAACCAATATATTCATCCGCCTTTTTCAGAAACTTCATGTCGTCATACGACGGCGCCTATACCAAGTCGGCCTATTCTAGGCCCAGTAATAGCCATGTACTTTTGTAACTTCTCGTAAAAGGGCTCGTTTTTTACGATTCGAACTCGTAGGTAGGACAGTTTTTTCTGCTAAAGACAAATGTTAACATATTTCATACGATTTTCAACAAAATAGATTTTCAACAAAATAGATTTTTTTTTTATAGTAAACTCAGTATGAATTGATTGTTATTGCTATGGCAGCACCCCTCTGAGATAATGACTTTTCCAGCCGCGATAGCCCTTCATGTACCGCGGTCTAGCCTTCCTGATAATTAGAGTATAATTAGCTATGATAAGAGACCCTGGTTTGAGACCCGAGTTTTCGTGGATAAGTCTGGTTTTGTGGTAAAGGAGGATGGAACAGCATGCCAGGAATTGACCGACCCAGAGTAGGTGCCAAGGTGGTACCTAGAAGCACCAGTGGGATCCAAAAGCCTTGTTATCTTTGAAATTTGAATATTGTAGTTTTAAATGATATTTGAGGAAGTGATGGAGCATAGATATGGTATGGAAATTTGAAACATTACATGACTAAATATGATATTAATACAGAAGAATCAAATTTCCAATAGGATTTTTAATATAAATAGTTGTCACAAAACAAAAACAAAACCTTTTTTTTTTTTCATCCAACAACAGTGTAACAATTGTGTAAAGTCATTAATATATATTGGCAAATTATCCTGAAATGAACCGAATAGGCTTGAAACAAACTACTGATATTGTTGCTGGGTGAATGTCCCAACCCTCTGGTCAGATGTTTCTGAAATAGCTGGTTTCCAGAATAAATATGATCATGTTGAGCCTATCAAAATTCTGATGGTGATGTCTGCTCTAAGGGTTTTTAAATGTTTGCTTCCTCTCCATCCTGATTCAGGTAGTACTTGCATCGGACCAATACCTACTTCGTTTTGAAGAATAAACATATCCACAGTTTCAAGTTTCATTAATGATCAAATTCGTAGAGCACTTGTTGAACTTGTTGAGGAGAACTTCACCCTTTGTTTTATTTTTTTGAAAACTTTATTTTATTCAGCTTTAGCCACAGGGCCAAGGATATGCCAAGCAGTAAACTTAATCAATTAAGCAATTCCGTCACAAGATAAATATACACACAAGATGCTCTACATAGGCATAGTCTCATTATAAGGCTTGGGGAGTGGAGTCCTTTTGGTCATGAGATAGAATCAGGGGCAGATTTGGGGGAGGGGGGGTAAAAAAGAAAGAAAGAAAATGAAAAAATTGTGATGGGAGGGAAGAAACATTATCTTTGACTTCATGGAAGAAATTGCTATCTACTGGTGATGTAGATGTGTATAAGAGAGAAGATTTTGTTCATTTGATTTCATTTTCATTTCATTTATTTGTCTCAAAAACATTATAATTTACAATAAAAGAAACAGCAAGGAAAAAGCATTTGTAAACAAATATGGGACACCCCAATAGTGAATTAAATCACTGTTGAGTGGGGCCCCTTCACAAAAAACAAATGCTTAAAATATAAAATTGTGTGAATGCCCTACAAAAAAAAATTATATTATCACCTTATCTAGGCTGGAAATGTGATGAGGGAGCTAGGGAGGCTTTTTATTTTTTATTTTGTTGAAAGCCAAATATCACCCTTAGATTGTTTACTGGTGCATTGATATGAGAATAATACAAACAATATCTACTAACTATTTACTAAAAAAATGGGGGAAATTATATTATATAATAGAAGACATGTGGGCGAGAATGACAACTTAATCATTTTTTTATTGAGCCTTATGAAACATTTAACGTTAACAAATCTAAAAAGTCGGTAGATTTTATTGGTAATCTGCAGCTCTTGGAAGTTCCAATTTTGTTTTGAGGAAAACACAAGAGATTCAGACTATTTAAATGTTGTTCCATTTTTGTTATGATTTATATCGAAAAATATATTTCTAGAGGTTCACTTTAGTTTACTGCATTTTAGAGACTAAAGTCTGTGGATTTATAACATAAATCATGTTGTTTAACCGCTGAATCAGACCGTTCCATGGCATGGTATTTTTTTTTTTTATTAATGCTATAAATCACAGAGTATGAAAGTGAAACTTTTAGCCCCACTAAGCAAAACATTTCCATCTAGGGGCCTGTTTCTGCTGCTTTTCCTAAAAATATGGTATAAAATATACTGTATAAAATACGGTATCTGAAATCCAGTGTCCCGTTTCTGCTAATAGTACTTCTTGGGTGATCTTGTTTAAAAGGTCCTTTTTTACCCAAAATGCCAAGTTTGGATTGACCTGTGTAGTGATTTTTTTTTTTTTTGCTTGCGATAAACATGGTTTCTTTAAAGAACGTTGTACTGTAATTTTAGTTTCATCTATTTTATCTATAATTAAAAGTTGCAACAAAGGAAGTTTTACACCCCAACTTCTGCTACAGCCTAGAAATTATTGGTGTTATTTAGTATTGGCTAATATCGTTAGTTTTTTTAGTCCACATTTCGCAAAATGTATGGTATACAGTATCTGTTGCAAAATACCGGAATAATTCCACAAAAATTGTGGGGAAAAATACGGTATAAAAAATACGGTATATTTTTATGAGCCCCGTTTCTGCTGCAAAAAAAAAAACCGTATATATACGGTATTTTTTGGCAGCAGAAACAGGCCCACTGATGTTGACGGCGTTTTAACCTTCGGTTTCCTGAATTCAACAAAAATGCCACAATTTATCTGACAAACAAGACGAGTACACTTCACATGCTTACAAGAGGGGCGGTGCCAGGAATTCTCCGATAAGGGATCCAAGCTCCCCAACAAGGGGTTCAATCTCCTCCCCGGTGGGGGTAGATTAAATTTGTCGGGGGATTATTTTTTATTAAAGAAAATAAAATTTTGTGTTTATTATGGGATTCTTTATTTAAAAAGGATGTTGGGGGTACTACTTCCCAGTTGTAGGTCCCATCACCCTGTTGTAGGTCCTATCCCCCTGTCGGGGAAAAGCATGGCGCACCACTACAACCCATATTATTGCAATTAGTATACCGCTCCTTGCTCGCATTAAACAGTTTTTAATCCCGAACTTTGACAGCTTATACTAAGACATATGCTTGATTTTTCCCCGAGGACCTTGCTAGAAATTTCCTGACAGGAGGGGGTCCAGAGGTCCCTGATAGATTCCTTTGTCTCCCTCCCTGGACCACCTGCTAGCACCGCCCCTTGTTATAACCATATAGAGTCAGAGAATACCAGCCTAGACTTGAGCTAGGCCGCTTTCTCCCACTTTAAATATAATCTACAGACTGATCAACATTGTTGCTTAGACTATTATCATAAGATGTTCAATAGATGAAAATTGCAATACCATAAATGAATAAATATTTGCTGGGGCACCTACAATTTTTTAAGGTTTCAGCGCAGTGCATTGAAAACATTTGTCGATTTGAGAATGCATGCTTATTCCTAATTATTGGATTTAAATTATACCATGTTTTGTGACCTTATGCAACATCATATTATTTTATCTATGAGAAATTGCTTAAGAAGGCTGTGGTAATTTACAAAACATAAATGCAATTTGGTACTGTATGTACTCTCGATTATTAAGCATATTTATCAAAATAATATTTTTAAATAAGACCCACGGTCGTGATTGGAGAATTCTCCTAATTAAAAAGAAATGAATGTTTACTGCTATGTTTATTCGAAAGTGGTAAAAGATAAATGAATTACATTTTAATTTTAATATGATTTTAAAATTTTAAAATATTTCGTCATTTCTATACTTAAGATTTGTTTACAGTTCAAACGAATACAGTACTGTATACTGAAATGCAAGTATATATACAGTAACATATATTTAAAGTAATGTGTTATTTTTTTAATTATTTTTAGAACCTTAAACGGATTTTCTAAGCTTGTTTTAAAAAGAATAAATTATGCATTTAAGATTCAATCAATAATATACCGTTGTAGCATACTGTGGTGGTTTGGACTCAGATTGTTTTACCACATTGAGGTTAAAAGAATCTAACTTTCACCAGCAGGCTTACTCATACCTTGTGGAAGCCATCTGTGTTTCAGAAACTTAACAAGTTTTAATGCATCAAGTTTTGACATGCCCAGCTCCTGTGTTAGAATATCCCGATCGAGTGCGCTAAATATTTCTCCGTCAATGTTGTTCAGATCAAATTGCTCTATGTATTTGTCCAGTTTCAGCAAATGAAGGCAATCTATTACCTGTTCTTTTGTTAATGTGGAGATGTCAGATGGAATATCAGATAATGTCGCTATTTTAGGTGATGGGAGGGAAGAAACATTATCTTTGACTTCATGGAAGAAATTGCTATCTACTGGTGATGTTGATTTGTCTTTGTTACTTGGTTTGTCTGACTTGACGAGCACCTCTAGTTTTGGTGTGTTTTGGTTTTTAACATTAGTTGGTTTTGTATTCATGACCTTGTTTTTTTGCGTTGGGATTGGTGGTAAAATTTTGCCTCTTGAAGATACTCTCCTCAAAAGATTTGAATTGTCAATGCCTGGAAAACTTGTTGATGTAGCTCTCTGTAAAATTTTTCTCTGTTCTCCAATATCTGGTGATCTAGAGGAATCAGTGATATCCACTGGTGTGGTTGGATTCTTTAATTCAGAGGTTTGACCAGATGCGATCTTTGAGGTCAGTGTCGGAGGTGTACTGGAAGGAGTCATTTTGCAGTGTGGAAGAGCAATGGGCTCTTTCACTTTTGCAACTGGCTGATTATGGTTTACGTTGCTTTGACCAGATATTTGAGGAAGCGTGCCTGCCTGTAGACCGTGATGTTTTGGTGGTTTGAGAGCTACTTTTGCAAAGTCTCTTTTTTCTGTAGGTTTTGTTGTTGGATCGCTGCATTCAAAATTTTGAGTGATATTTGATGTCTCTTGTTTCAAAATTCCATCGTCTTTTACTGTTATTAACTTTAGTAATTCTTCCTTCACATTGAAAAATTGGTGCTGAAAGCATTCGTTTGATACTTCTGTTTGACTTGTTGTTTTAAGCGACTCATCTCTGTCAGATTTTTGCTGGCTTTTTAAAACTACAGTTTTGTTGATTGGGCATACTTTGATTTTATTATCAGAGGTACTCTGCATAGGTTCAGAATAAGTATTTTCTTTCTGTATTGGGCATGGTTTATGCAGGTTCTGACCTGATATTTTTGGAATTGGTGGCAATGGTTTTGTCTTAGTTGGTTTATTGCTAGTATTTAGTGATGAATACTGGTTGGTATTACCAATCTTAAGAGAATGTGGCAAAGTTTGGAAACCACTATTTGGTTGTAGGTACATGTATGCATCAGATTTTAGAACAACTTTCAGTATTTTTCCAGTCAGATTATCGTAATTGCCCTTTCCTAGGCCAACACGGTTTATAACTTTTGGTGTATAAACATATATCTCTGGGGAAAAAAAACAGAATTTAATATTATTATTAATAAAAAAATTGTTATTTTCATTAAACATTTAGTACTTCTATAAATGATTTTTTTTATTATGACTTACGAGATTCTAAACATTTTTAAGACCACTCTATTGTAATCAAATGCTCATTTCAACAGTAAATATGCAAAATATAAGAAGAAACAATGGCATAGCAGGAAAGGATAGATTCATCCATTCTTTTATGCTGTCAATCATTTGTTTGCTAATTCTGTGGCAGCATAGGCACAATGTGGAATTTTTCCAGCTTGGTAAAACAATCTCCAAAAATCAACCCATAATTGCATAGTTATTTTTCTTTTTTCCTATGAAATTTAAACTACTAACCGCTACTGTTGTCAGTAAACGAGTCAAAGTTAACTGTTTTTTCAATTTGCAATTTCATCTCGTCTTTTATGCTGTCAATAGTGTGTTTGTCATTCTGTGGCAGCGCAGACGCAATTTGAAACTGTTCAGCTCGGATTTTTACCAGACAGCAAATAGCTGGATTAATCTTATCTGAAAAAAAGAAAATGGTTAATATTTTAGCAAATCACCATAAACCAATCTATTCTGCACTTTCTCATCAGCCATTCTGTTGCTGCTTTCTCCATTTTTACAGGTTTTTTGTTGGTTGTTGCTCCACTGAGATTAGGTCTTTCATAACTGTATCTTTGCTAGAATCGCACATGTTGCCAAACTTGCTACTGTTTCCACTTCTTCTCCATATTGTCTCCCACTCTTCCTTTTTTAGGACACCAAACCTATAAAAACTTTAATAAACCTAATAACTACAACCTGTTAACTGCCTCTTCTCGTTGCATGTTTTACTTTTTCTAGGCCTAATTGGCTACTAAAAAAAGAAATTTCAAGTTAATATATCTTTAGGCTTGTTATCTGGCAAACTTCTATGGTTTGGTTGAACTCCATTTCCATTTGACTATATCTGATGTATACAAAACCATCTCTCTCTCTCTCTCTTTTGGATTGAAAAAGAAAAACATCAAAATGATGATGAAATTCACCATTCACCAACTATCAAATTCTTTTTTTGCAAAAACCTGTGACATGCTTAATTATGGTCATGATGACATCACATCATGACCTTATATAGGTACATCTTGACTATATATGGGCATACAACAGTATTTTTGTCTGAAGAAAATTTGATAATTTGGATAGAACTTCTGCAGGCCTCACCCCTGATTCCCATAGCTCCTCCCCTTGGCCCAAGGATGCCAAGTACCACCCTTAGTGAACTTTATGAATTGTGCAGGCTTAAGGATATCTTCAACCTGGCTTACCTTTAGATATGTGTACTGCAAGGATGGTATTCATCTCGTGGATTTTCATTAGAGTGATTTCACTAAACCAGGCTAGTGGTAGCTTCCTGTCATTCATTGTAGCTGACTCAAAGCTCAGATTGTCTAGGCAAGGTCGAACTCTGAGGGGCATTTCGTAGTTCTCCAAGATTTTATCAAGTGACTGGACATTTGTGTGGTCATCTATTTTCTCAATGTTCTCCATCTCCATATTTTTAAATAAGATTGGGCTATTTAAAGGAAAAATGATGTGGTTTCCATGGCGATCAATGGCAACAACTCTTTTAATTGCCCTTCGTTCTTGTAACCAGTAAAACTAAAAAAAAAGTAATGTAAAGTTGTAAGGAATATTTATTTAAATTAATGTATTGACAAATACCAAAATAAGCAATAACATTATTTTAATTCAAACTAAGCGCTAAAGTAATATTAAACACACCAGTAACTATCACTACCACTATGCAGAAGTAAGTGGTAGTGGCTAAATATTGTATGTAGTACATTGGACGTTTGCCTTTTTCTGTAATTTATTATGTTTTGTCCTTGAATATTACTTATGTATTGAGAATAAAGAAATAAAATAAAAACTAATAGTAGGTAACTGAAGTGGTTGTGTACTATTTAAGTGGAAAAACAAAATAGTAAGTGAAGAACAGTAGGTTTACCTGGTCACTGTCAGGTGAATTTCCTTTAGCTTTTTTATCTGAATCAGATGGTACCATTCTGGTTAGAGCTGGCATAGGGATCCTAAAATCCACAAGATCTGTTACCTGGTATGGCTGCCAATTCCAGATGATCTTAGTCAAACATTTATAGATCTCCTCATGATGGTGGGATTCTCCAGATTGATGGGTTATATTAGCTGCCATGATTCATGTAACCCTATGGTTTGCGTGTGTGGTTTTTTATTGTAATATGGCGAACTTTCTGTTTTAGTCTTATATTATTGAAATTCATAACGAGAATGAAACTAGGCAATTGCTTGAGAAACTTAAACAAACCAAAATTTATGATTTTCATAGAACTTTTAAAGTAGATATTTGGACACTTGATTATATAACCAAGTCTTCTTTCTAAGGTATAAAGATTACTGATCATAATTCATCTAAAAACATACAGAAATGACAACAAGAGCAACAAAAAACAAATGTACAGTATTATAAAAAAGAGGAACATACTTTATAGTCTATATACGGTAACCATTTTTAAGTGAAGGTTGAGGATTGGTTATCAGATATATAATCTTTGATTTTTAATAAATAGATCATGAGGAATGAATAGTAATGGTTGTATTTCCTAATCTAATACTTCATGATCTATAACAAAGTCTTGATGTAAAGGTTTTGTTTGTGTTACGCTATGTTATTATCTGGCAGTTAAGCCTATAAGAGTGATTAAATCCGGTGGAGGTGCGTGATGGCTACTGCTACCACGAGGTAGGGGGCAGCCTATTGGAAAACGAATTCATGGAGTTGCATTTGCGTTTGAAACGCAAACATGCATCATAGAGATGCAGCACGCATTTGATATAATGAATTATGGTATTTTGAAGGACGCCCTCTAGAACGTAGTAGTACTTTTAGAGATATAGTAATGTACAGTAATGGCAGTAGTCACACGCTTCCATTGGGAGACTTTTTTTTTATGGTGGTGGTAAACCACCTATTATATGCTCCTGTTCAAAGTAATGAAGTTACCAAGTTACAATTTCTAAAATAGTTAAAATGAAAAGGATTTTAATATATTTAACAAATCTCTCTTATGTTAATATCCCATTATTTTTTTCTGATAGATTTTTTTTTCTTTTTTTCTTAATTCATTCATTATTCAACAAGGCAATACAAAAGAGACAAAACATAACAATCGTACATAAAATCGTATAAGCAAAAACAATTAAATATTCATTTTGGTTTTTGACAATGTAATTTATCATATATAATGTTTATATTACATCAAATTTGATGATTGTTATCAGCTTAATGTGAAACTGATATTTAAATATGGTAATGAAAGTGAGTTGATCTCATTACAAATTCTAACTTAGTAGCACAGATATTGTTTATTTTTCTCTCAGCTTCCTTATTCTAGTTTTTTTATAGTGTTTATTAAATGTACTTCATAACCATAAAACATGATTTAACGATTTTATGCTTCTGACATTTCAGATGTTTTTTTAGATCATTAATCTAATGAAATTATTCCAAAACCAATTAAAAAAATTTACACAGCAATTTTTGATTCTATAGACCACATGCTTCAATGCACTTAGGCAGCTGGAGGGTAAAACATTTAGCGACATATAGGAAATTAAACAGGAAAAACAATATTGTACACAAAATACAGAAGCTTTAGATATGACAGTAACAAAATTAGATACAAAGTTGATAATTTTTCTATTTTTTAAATTATTGGTTTGCCTTGTACCTTATGATTCAGATAACTTGAAGAACCAAACCATTCAAAAATGTCTTGTATACTATCAAACTCACCAATTGCTTTACCGTACTCGTGCGAATAAGCACCACTCATAACGAGAAAATTTCCTTAAGCGCCCCGTTTGAATAAGCACCCCCTTCTAATTTGAATAAATGCCCCCTCAATAACCCAATCAATCCTGGGACTGTGGATGTTGGCATGAATTGAGGTGTGGAGTGGAATCACATTCTTCTTTAGTCAATATCAAAGTGAGGATATTTATCTTTGACAGAATGATGAGAGCTCCCTGGACAGACAGTTTATTTCCAACTTTCATCTTCTTTCATTTGTCTATAGCCTAGTCCTACTACTTCTTTTCCGACAATTTGCACCTTTAACACATTCTCATCTAAGTATTCAAGAAAACCTGCAATGATCATGCCGTCCTGCTATTCTCAATCGACCGATGGTGAACAAGCTAACCACCACCACTAATTTCATCTGCTATTCTGCTGTTATGTAATACTGTACACACAACATTCTTGTCATGACAAGCCATGCTCTCTGGACGATTATCTTTTCCGCCGCAGCACCATTCGTAATTTGCGGTTTCCTGATGTCCTTATTTAATCGTTTTTCATTCAAAATGTGCCGCTTGGATTTAATAAGTTATCATAAGAACCCCTCAATTTCCATCTATTTCCATAAGCGCCCCCTCAATTTTCACTCTGTTTTTATAAGAGCCCCGTTTGAATAAACGCCCCTCAAAAAGTGCAAAAATTTATTTTAAGCGCCCGGGCGCTTATTCGCGCGAGTACGGTACTTGAATTTTGCTATTTACAAATAAAAATGTTTCTAAAAAAAAATCCATTTTAGAAAGGCATAGCTAAGTTTTGTATAAAAATGTTTATCCATTGATGAAATAAAAAAAAATAAAAAAAATTTAGCTGCTATTGGGCAACCATTTTTGGTCTATAAACTTACTTAGTTTTATAGCTTCAATGTTTGTTAAGCCAAGATCATTGGTAAGTATATCTTTTGAAAGCTCACAAAGAATGATGCCATCAATGTCATTTTCCTTAAATTTATCAACAAGCCTTTCCAAGTGGAGAAGGTGAAGACAGTCTTTAACCTGATCTAAAGTCAGCATCCTAAGATCTTGTGGTAAATCATCGTTTTGACGAATTGGTCCATCCTTTATTTTTAACTTTTCAAACTCGTGTGTTGTACTGGTGTCAATTTTGTCACACTTGCATTCTAGCATTGGCACAGGAATTTCATTGTAACTAATTGACAAAGGGATTTCATAGTAACTGTTTGACGAAGAGACTACAACGTTTGATGGTGGAATCATTGGTAGTTCACGTTCGTAGCAATTAGGTGTGCTGATTGGAGTTTTAGACAGGTTGGGTTGGTTGTGAATCGATGAAACTGATGGGTATATGGCAGAACTAATCAACTCTGAGTGACTGTAGCATTTATCTGTATGCTGCTCTTGAGTCTTATCAGGAGTAAGTGGTAAATTATTTTCGGGAACACACTGAACTATTTCAAAATAATTATGAGCCTGATCCTTATTACTGAGTATCAATTTTTCATATTTATTTTCCTCATTTTTTTCCCATTGTTCTATTACCGGAGGAATCTGTTTATAGCATTTATTTATGGCCTTTTCCAATGTTCCATGTGATGGCTGTTTTAATAATTTCCGTATGTTTTTCTTGTACTTTCTTTTTTTTCCCCCCCTTGATTTACTGGTTAAATTTTCAGGATGTGTATTTATTTTGTCATAAGATTGCATGTCTTCTTGGTCTTTGCTACCATTACTACCCTCCTTTCCATTCCTAGCTTCAATTTCTTCTGAACTCATTAGCTGCATGCTTTGGCTTTTTCTGTTATTGTATTCCTTTGAATATAAAATAATTCCTACAAAAGTAGCAAGAAACAAAAAAAAGTTTAAAAGTTGGTGTTTAGCAGCTTTGGTCTCTTATTAGAAACATATTTTTATAAACTTCAAGTGTGGTGGTTCATCTAGATATCACAAAGTTGTGCCAACCAACTAAATATTTCTTAATCTTTAACACACAAGCTAACCCTTTATTTGGAGACCAAACCCTGGAGACGTACCACACCTTTTCAGGTCCCAAATTGGAGGGTGAACAGTAATTAGATTGATAAATGTTTATATGGTAAAGAAAGAAATAAAGATATATTAGAAGATGGGTGCACTAACTGGCCAAATATAAAATTTTATTCAATATATTAACCATTGGCAGCAGATTTGCAAAACAAGGTTTAAAAATTATCGCCTAACTACAAAAAAAGAAATAAAAATAATAATTATTGTGAGGAAAAAAATTATTTTTTAAACTTTAAAGACAAGTAGTACCTGGTAATATAGGCTCATCATGAAAAAACTGAGTCCACTTTACAGAGGTGTGTGTTTTGAGACCTGTGCCCAGTACAAATGTTTGTTGAGGGTGGTGCCTGATCACGGATGGTGAACAATCAAGGATGCTCATCTCTGGTAAAGAAAAATATGCTTAAAGCCGGTTTTCCACTAGGCAAATTTATTCGCACGGATCGAAAGCGTTGGTTCATGCGCATGCGCGTTCACATCCCTATCGGAGTTTTTGCGAAGCGAAAAAATTCGCAACCAATTAGTGCTCAGGAAGTGACACAACGCTTTGATTCGCACAAATAAATTCGCCTAGTGGAAAACCAGCTTAAAGCCTTGTCCAGACAATTTTATTTGACCAAAACATGTGACATGCCTAAATATGGTCATGATGACATCACATCATAACCATAACCATATATAGGCACATCATGACTAAATATGGGTATACAACAGTTTTTTTGTCGAAGAAAATTTGATGTGGACAGAGCTTAAAGCCCTGTTCAGACTATCAAATTTTATTTGACAAAAACATGTGACATGCCTAAGTATGGTCATGATGACATCACATCACATGACCATATATAGGCACGTCATGACTAAATATGGGCATACAACAGTTTTTTTGTCGAAGAAAATTTGATGTGGACAGAGCTTAACAGACTTTTTAACTTTAAGAATCTTAAATTAATAACCAGTCAATTTTGATAAAAAATTGTTTACACTTTGTTTTTCGCAAAACATGCCTCCCATTAATAACAATATAATAGGACTGTAACGTTGTATATTAGTTGTGACGATGTATAGTATTTGTGAACTGTTTATGTCATGACCCAATACATATATATATATATATATATATATATATATATATAGAATGTAATGATATTCATTATTTGTTAAAGCAACCTACAGTGAATTTCACTGTTGAGAATAATATGTTATACAGTTATGCTTACTATTTTATTATGTCATTTTAGGATTTTTATTTTGTACAGTACGTTTGATGAGACTAACACTGTAGTCTTAAATAGGAAGGGGGGATGTAATGGAGTACTGTGTATGTAGACCTATTATGTGTATTTAATTGTTAATAATTGGTGATTGTAGAATTCTACATTGTTTGTTACATTTGATTATATCGGGTGGAGCAACATTAAGGAAGTGAAATGTTTATTTTATACATACACATGGTTATTTAGGAGACAATGCAAGCTGGCAGATGCTGGGCATTGTATATGTCACTGTATAGAGATCATTGATATTTTATGATTGGTTAATTTTGTACTACACGTCTTCTGGTTGTACTGTACTTGATTTAAACACAATTATCACACTTCTTGGTCATCAACTCCAGCAAACCAATGTACTTCAAACAATTCAGCCAACACAGATATACTGTAATTTCAAATCTTAACTTTAATGTCGACCCAGCAATCAACTTAACAGAGGCATTCACGGCGCCCTTGCCGGAAGAGAGAACTTCAGTCTTGAAGTGTTGTACCAAACTTAACTAAATTCAAGTTTCCCACTATAATTATACCAAGCCATCATTGGTATGTAAACCAATCACATACAAGCCTATAATCACATGATCACTCATTAACCAATCATAAAATATCAATGATCTCTATACAGTGACATATACAATGCCCAGCATCTGCCAGCTTGCATTGTCTCCTAAATAAACATGTGTATATATAAAATAAACATTTCACTTCCTTAATGTTGCTCCACCCGATATAATCAAATGTAACAAACAATGTAGAATAAATTCTACAATCACCAAGTATTAACAATTAAATACACATAATAGGTCTACATATACAGTACTCCATTACAAGGACTATTTGTAAATAAAATAATTTTTTCTGGCATTCTTTTGTCACTCAATCAAGGAATCAAGGAATATTTATTTTTGACAGTACTTGATATAGTCAAAATTTGGATTCAGGTGCTTAAACAATGGGATAATATGTAAATGATTCATGAACTGTTTAGGAATGTATTGGATGCACTTGTTCATCTGCCGCGAATCCCCACGAACACTCATGAGTACACCCCCCCCCCCTTATATTAGTTAAATTTTCAAGCATAGATTAGTTTTTTTTTGTTTTCCATCCAATAATATTCAACTGGCTTTCTTTTAAAAAATACTATACTAATAAAAATCATGTGGCTCCGGTTGCGGATTGTGTTCATTAGAAGTTGCAAAATTATTCACTGACCTTTAAATAGTAAAAACCCAGTTAGGAACGTCATGCTGTGTTTCCCTGAGATCTTCATGGATCTGAAGTCATATCTGGTAAACTTATTCCAAATGTCATCATTTTTGTAGTTGTAGAGCGTTGTGTCACTGATTTCAATCCATTCACCCATTTCACTTTCCACCAATATATCAGTAAGCGGCTGATATTCTGCCGAGTAAACAGAGAGGAAAATATTAGTGATGAATGAGAAGTGAAGTTATGAATTATTCAAAAGATTAATGTTACAACTCCTTATTATATTTATTGTTTATTGTTTTTACTCCAGATATTTATTATGTCATTGTAATTGTTCTGTGAAAGTGATGGATTATCCTATAAAATATTAATCTTTGTTATTAATTGTCACATTTAATTAATATATAATGCTAATTACTTTCATATTCACTATTTGATCTCTTTATTTTGAAGTTATTTGAGATGGGAATACTCAAACATTCTCCTTTGTGAGATTCCATGATAACTCTTTTTTGTTCAATTCCTCCACTTATCCATAGGATCTATAAAAGAACATGTAAATAATAATATGTTGATAGGTTTACTACACAAAAATAATTTGATAATTAGATTTAATAATAATAACGTAACTGGATAATATAATAATATAATTTAAAAGCATAGCATCTCCTATAATTAGTGCCAACAGGTCATACCTCACCAGTACAGTAACTTTCAGTAAACTGGTCACCATAGAAGCTGTCTTCAACCTTTGCAAAGACAGGAAATACACACCGAGCATATATATCTTGTACAGTATAAGTCTGTTTGCTCCAAATTATTTCCTCAATAGATGTCAGTATTTTCTGCAGCTCATCTTCTGGGACGCCTGAAGCTGTAGCCATGTTTTAACTTGCTGAAACCTGAAAGAGGTAAAGCAAGGACTCTACTACTAGTACTTGAAATCTATTTTACCAAAATAGATTCCCTATGTGCAATATATAAATCATTGCTCCATATTTTGAATACTGCCATGTTGTCTCAGTGTGCCCAAACGTATCTCAAAGCTACCAACTTCAGGTCATGCAAAACAGAGCTGCCAAAATAACTAAGAGGACTAGTAGTGAGTCTAGCCAGAAAAAAACTTTGCAGAGCCTTACATTTGACTAGGTTATATCAGAATGTTCAAAATTACCAATAATTTAGCACCAACTTACCTAACAAAGCAGATTCCATAAAGAATGTTCCTATGACACCAGATAAATAAAAATCATCTAACACTACCCAAACCAAGAACAGACTAAAAAAAATACCTAGCCTATATCATAGAGAGGTGCTAAACTATTGAATGAACTTAGTGATGACCTCAAAATCTTGAATACAATTTCTAATTTTAAAATGGAAATAAAATATTAATTAAAAGTATTACAGTAGAAAATTTAAGTGTAATTAAGGTAATTTACCTAGTTTAGTTGTTCTTTAGTTTCATTTTAGTAATGTGATTTTTTATTTGTAATTACTTTTTTTGACTATTTTGTTTTAATTTCTGTTTTGTTGATTTGCACATTGTCTTTAAGGCCTTGTTGAAAAAACACTATTGAGTTGAACAAGTCTTTCCGTAATTAAATGAAGTTTTTATTATTGTAGAATTATATTTTCTGAACCATAAATTGTTATATTAGGTGTACGTTTGTTTTTGATAATGCAAAAACAATTTACACTTTTGCAACATATTTTGTATAATGGATCCATATTAATTTGTTACTATGGGATCATATTCTATGAGAATAGTGATATGTGAGAATAATGGCTATAGGGGCATTCAATTCAATTAACAAATATTGCTACCTACATAACACAGCCATCAAACTTGTATTATTCATCATTTTGAAGTTTTGAAATCATTTGAGAGAGATCTACTATTGTATCTGATTTTAGCACTAAAAAATTCAACCGTGTATAGTCAATTTGGTATTTAGCTCTAGAATTGTGATTTAGTATGATATCAACTTACACTACCTACTGTAAATGTAGTCCTGTATTAGCCAAGGGAACATTTGATAGAAAAAGGAACACAAAGCTATTAATCTCAGTTTTTAATTAACTTCAATGCTACTACATCCACAATTACCTCTAGGAAGTCCTGTTTTGATGGTTACGTTGAAAGCAATGACCACTCAAAAGAAAATGGAGAGTTGCTTCTTGACTGCTGTAATAAAAGAAAGTTTTCTATATTATACACATGGTTTGATCACCGTCAAAAATATAAACACGGCATAGTAATGATGGAAAAACAAAGAAACTGATAGACAATAACATTGCAAGTTCATATAGTAGATCTGAGGCGTCACCATTGAATTATGCTTACACAAAGCAACAGTATGTATATTCGGATTGACAAATGGAAACATATATATCCCCTGGATGGTGATGATGATCTAATAAAATTTGTTATTTAAGGAAGTAAGTGCACAATCTAAAAACAAAACTGTCAGAAAATGATTGTCATAACAAAACAAATGCAGAAAAAATGGCTGCATGCTTATGACGACAAAGCTGAAAAGATAATTGAGGCGATACTAAGTAGGAATGTTGTAGAACAGTGGAGACCAGCAAAAGAACATGGTGATGTAATAAAGAAAAAACCCACTGGCAGGTGAAATGCCCAAAGCTGCAAAAATATTTCAAAGATCATTTCAACCCTGACCAATCTAATTTTGCAACTGTGCTAGAAATTACTAACCCACCAGAATACATCACCCAGGATTCAATGGCAGCATGTACATGTGCAAAAAACTAATAGGTAATAATAGACTACCGATTACAACAAAACTCTTCATAATTATGTTTCATATGACCATGTCAATAGAGAATTGAATTCGTCCAACACAGTCCACAAAAGTGCAAAAGCCTACATTGCTAGTGAAGACCCTGCTGACCAATTTGAAACAACATCTGGTGTGTGTCGAGGAAGGAAAGAGAGCCCTAACTTGTTTAAGCTGCACCTAGATTTTGTCCTAAGAATGATGTCAAAATGTGAACATAAACAGCCTAAACATTAACTACCTCATCCCCACTAAAGCAACAAACCAGGATCAGATAAGAACAATAGCTGCGCATGGCCTGTACTACCACATTAAAATAACATCAACCTAGAATAGATTTCTCTTTTCTATGATCTGCAATGGTTTCAAAAATGCCAACTCATTCAATAGAAAGTTTCACAGATACTGTTGCTGAAGAAAGTCTAACAATGATAGGCAGTATAGAGTGAACAGCGACAGCCCAACTAGATTGCCCACTGCATCTGATGACATAATTGTGAAACATTCAAGATTCTTACATTCTATGATATAAAACAAAATATCAAAGGAAGACCACACCAGAGTGCCATCCGTCAGGCATTGAACGCCAGCCAAAGATGGCAATTTGCACGCAACTGCTTTATGCAAATCATGCCACATACGTACTTAATAATGCCATAGTTAGTTTGGGTGTCATGGCAGCTGTCTTGCACTAGGCAAGACTTCACCTAATATAGGAATGAACCCTCTCTGCCGAATGATGAGTTGTCAAGGTCGTCTTTACCTTGGAGGAGCATACCTGTTATAGGCCCTACCTTGGGTAACAGGTATTCTTTCCATGTGTCCTATACATTAATTACAGATGATAAATGCCATTTTTGTCTTTTCTGTGTACAGTATTATGGAACAAAAAAATGTTCTTAAATCTTGTACCCTCAGTCTATGAAGGGCACTGCTTGTTTCAGTTTTCCTAGGTGCAGAAAAAATGCGGACTAAATCTGGGCATATACTGTTCTAACAATCTTTAGAACAGCCCTTTCCCATGGAGAATGAATGCAAAAAGAAAATGCACGCAATCAACAAATCGTTGAGAGTGCCACCAACAATTTATTTTGCTATGGAGACTACATATTGTCGTAATTCTTTTGCGATGATTCAATTAGTGGTGTGATGTGAACATATATAGACACATTGACAAAGCTGTTTACATTTGCTCATTTTTGTTTATTATAATATAATATAATCTGTACACATATTTTCTGTACTACTTTTAAAATCACATAGAGACCTACAAGATTGAGATAACCCCAAGAAACATCTTATTCCATCAATCCACTTTAAAATATCTAGCATACCAAACTTTCCAGCTGTTTTACTATTATATTTTATTCTTAATTTGAGAAAAAATATACTTTATAGTATACAATATGCAGGTTGTAGTTTTTTCACATTTATTATAGAATAGATGAATGTGTGAGTAGGACACAAAACAAATTAATTAATGTAATTAAAAGTCTGGTCTTTACTCATCTTGCTTAACATTGTCAGTGAAAAATTATTGTCAGGTCTGTATCCAGGGGGTGCAATGGGTGCATACCCCCACCCGTCCAAATTGGAAAAGGTTCACATTTTTAAGAAAAGTTGAGTATGTCCTGAATAGAATATTTGTTGTCTATATTAATGATTTAAAAGGAAATGTGGCAAAGACAAGCCAAACCAGTCACTCGTCGCAAAAATCGATTTTGAGTTATTAATACAGTGTTAGAGAGTAAAATGATAGCTATAAAATGGTAAAAAAATCATTCAAATCGGACATTTCCTTATGAAGTTACAAGCGTTTAAACATACAGCAGTTTAAAGAACAATATATGAGAAATCACCCTTCAAAGTTTATGATTTCAGGCATTTCTCATGCAGAAACTATCATCAAATCTTTAAAAAGTGTTACTTTAACATTGAAAATGGGGAAAATAACAGCATAGAATGATGTATAGATATGTAAAGATTAGTTTAGTGCAATAAAATTGATCACCCAAAATGCCCCCCCCCCCACATCCCAATGGTATCCTGGATATGGCCCTGAATATATGTAGGCCTATTATGATTTCAATTTCAATTTCAAAAGACATTTATTTCCATAGAAAAAACACACAAAATATACAATGCAGTATGATTTGAGATAAAATCGAAAACAAGCTATGGAAGAATGCATGATCCTGAGAAGATGAAGATAAATATATAAATAAAGAAAAATAATAATAAAAAGTAAATAAATAACAACTCAAGTCCATTTAAGAGCAGAACAAATCGAATTATGACTGAGGATATAATAATTTAATAGTATGACATTAGGTGTAGTTTGATTTTCTTTGAGAATGAGAGACAAGAGAAGCAGCATTAAAAAGTGGGAGAGAGAGATTATTCATCATTGTAGGCCTGAATATCTAATGTTACGTTAAAATAATTAGTGTTGTGGGCAGATAGTGTGGGGTAATTGTGTATAGAGTAATTGGGAATAAACATATTGCATAATGTTTTGGAAGAATAGAATGCTTAGCAGAGAATACAAATTTTCCTTGTTGGACTAAATTAATGTCAGTGAGTTTGAGAAGATTCAATTTTTAAAAAATAAATGGAAGAGTGAAACCGAGATGTAGTGCTACCTACTGTATGATCCTGATAGCCTTCTTTTGAAGAATTTGGAGTTTGTTGATGTTGGATAAATATGTATTGGCCCAAACAATGTTGCAATAGCTCAGATAAGGAAGAATGAGGGAGCAATAGAGGATAAGGAGGATGTTATTGGGTAAAAAGGACAATCTAGAAATGATACAAAGGCTTTTGGAAATTTTAAGTTCTATCTTGGTGATGTGTTTTTTCCATGTTAAGCTGTTGTCTAAATGTACTCCTTAACATTTTGCTGATTGAACAGAGGGATAACAGAGTTAACCTACTGTATGGTCATGGAGACCTAAACATCTAGAAATATCTAGTACAGTATATTTAATAATGGAAGTCGAATATCGCTTTCCAAATGTTTGTTTATAGATTGAGGCTGAGGGGGTTCCAATTCATACAGGTCCAAATCCAGTGTCACCCAGCTTATAATGTATAAAATATGCATTCTGATGTCTGCCATGCTGTGCAATTGCAATCAAACAACCAGTGTAGTTAAAATGGTATCAGTAATCTGTTTTGAATTCCGTTATTTACAAGTTTTTAGAATAGATTTCTCAAAAAAAAAAAAAAAAAAAACCTTCTAGATTACCTAGCTATATGTTTTATATAAAAATATTTATTAATTGATGACATTTTTTATAACAGTTTCAGTTTAGCTGCTATTGGGCAACCATTTTTGGTCTATAAACTTCCTGAGTTTTAAAGCTTCAATCCTTGTTAAGCCAAGATCATTGATAAGCATATCTTTTGAAAGGTCACAAAGAATGATGCCATCAATGTCATTTTCCTTAAATTTATCGGCAAGCCTTTCCAAGTGGAGAAGGTTCAGACAGTCTTGAACCTGATCTAAAGTTAGCATCTTAAGATCTTGTGGTAAGTCATCTTTTTGAGAAATTCGTCCATCGTTCATTTTTAAATTTTTTAATCTGTGCATTGTGCTGGCACCAATCTCTTCATACTCGCATTCAGAAATTGATGAAGCAATTTCATAACAGCTGGTTGACGAAGGGATTTCAGAGTTACTGGTTGACAAAGGGACTACAATTTTTGAAGGTGGAATTAATGGTAGTACTTGTTTGTAGTAATTAGGTATGCGGACTTGTGTTTTAGGCAGGTTCGGTTTGTTGTGAATCAATGAATCTGATTGGCTCCAACATGAAATGTTATCTGCGCACTGTTCCTGAGGTTTGTCAAGATCAAGTGGAAAATTACAGTTATTTTTGGGAACACACCCAAGCGATTCATAATATTTATGGGTCTCTTTACTACTGAGTATCAATGTTTTGTATTTATTTTCCTCATTCTTTTCATTTTGTTCTATTACCCGAGGAATCCATTTATAACTTTTTTTTATAGTTTTTTCCAATTTTGTATCAGGTGGATGTTTTAATAATTTCCGTGTGCTTTTCTTGGACTTTTTTCTTTCTTTTTCAATTGATTTACTGGTTAAATGTTCTGGGTGTGTATTTATTTTCTCATCAGATTGGATGTCTTCTTGGTGTTTGCCACCATTAATATTGTCCTCCGTGCTCAATAGCTGCATGCTTTGGATTTCTCTGTTATTGTATTCCTTATGAGTATTTATTTTGTCATCAGATTGGATGTCTTCTTGGTCTTTGCCTCCATTACTACCTTCCTTCCTATTCATAATTTCATTTTCGTCTGTGCTCAATGGCTGCATACTTTGGATTTCTCTGTTATTATATTCCTTTGAATATAAAGTAATTCCTACAATGGAAACAAACAAAAATTAAGCCAACCAAAAAAGAAGCTAACCCAATATTAGAATTTCTTATGAGTGACCTAAATAGTATTTTCTATTTGTAAATTCTTTTTTAAATGACAATAGGTCTCCCAATTATTCTTAAAGACTACTATTAAGATGAGGATATCATGGTATATAGCAGCTTTGGTCTCTTATTAGAAAAATATGTGTTTTTAAACTGTAAATTTAGGTGGTTCATCTAGAGCTATAAAAAAGTGGTTTTTAACAAGCTAAATTTATGCAACCCTATATATTCAGGTCCCAAGGTGGTCTCAAATAGGACAGTGAACTGTAATTGGATTGATAGGATTGATAAATGCTTTAAGTTGATATGATATATGGAAGCAATATAGATATTCCAAAACTAAAATTTTATTTTATTCAATATATTAACCATTAGCTAATGGATTTGCAAAATAAGTTTAAAAATTCTCACCTAACTACAAAGAAGGAATAAAGAAAATAACTATGTGAGATGAGAATTATACTAAAATGTTAAAACATGTAATAATAATAATGTTATATTTATATAGCGCATATTGTACATGCCCCTATGACAACTGAGAAAATAAAAATAAAATAATAACAATAAAGTAAAATAAAAATAATAATCATGATGACAATAATAACAATGAGGCTAAACTACTCCTATTCCTTAAACTAATTAATGGTGGGCCGTTGACTCCGAGGAGCTCATCTGCCCATTGTGTAGTACCTGGTAATGTTGGCTCATCATGCAACGGCGCTAACTCCTCACAAAGCTGAGTCCACTTTTCAAAGGTGTGTGTGTTGAGACCAGTGCCCAGTACAAATGTCTGCTGATAATGGTGTTTGAACACAGTTGGTGAAAAATCTGCAGTGCTCATCTCTAATGAAGAAAAATATGATTTACAGACTTTTTTTACCATATATTCTCACGTATAAGGCCTTCCGTGTATTGAGAAGATTTTTGAACAATTTTGTATGTTGAGCATATAAGGTGATTTTGTGACCTTTTAAATGTTCATCAAAATATTATTTCCTTGCATTTAAAATTGCGTTCATTCAGATCCCAGTTAGTGGCTTCGGACAATCTGCACGCAAGATTAAAAAATGTGTATGTGAGAATATACAGTACTTCAAAAATTCTTAAATTAATAACGAGTCAATTTGGATGAGTATAATAGGACTACTTGTTAAAACAAAACATTTTTTTCCATTCATGATTTTGTCAATCAAGGAATCACATAATATTTACTGTCAACAATATAACAGTCGATACAGTCGAAATTTGGATCCAGGTGCTTAAACAGTAGTTTAATGAACTGTTTACGGTTGTTGTTTTTTTTTATACTAACAAAAATCATGTGACTCCAGTGGCAGATTGTGTCCGTTAAAAGTTGCAAAATTGTTCACTGACCATCAAATAGTGAAAACCCAGTAAGGAATGTCATGCTATGTTTCCCTATGATCTTCATGCATCTGAAATCATAACTGGCAAACTTATTCCACAGTTCATCATTTTTGTAGTTGTACAACTTTGTATCACTGATTTCATTCCATTCACCGATTTCACTTTCCACTAATTTATCAGAAAGTGGCTGATAATCTAATGAGTATATAGAGAGAAAATTATTAAAATAATGATAAATGAGAAGGAAAATGCAAATGAAATAATGAATGAATTAGACAAAAGTTGCAGCAATTAACATTCTTTCTTATTACCATGTATTCTTGTGTGTATAATAAGAGGCTTTAATAGCAAATATATATGTGCATCACATACAAATTTTTGATTTGATACTGAAATGAAGCTACTAACTGTTAGTATTAAAAAAAATAACCCTTCATTGACTCCATTTTTAGCCTGCTAAATGCAGTATCAAAACCATAAAATCTTTTTAAATCTGGGGGTGTCTTATACTGTACGTGGATGGCTTTATATGTGAGAATATACGGTGTATTTATTTTACTGTTTTTACTCTAGAGATATTTACTATGTCATTGTAATTGTTCAGTAAAAGGGATGGTTAATAATTGTTACATTTAATTATATATATGCTAATTACTTTCATATTCACAATTTGATCTCCTTATTTTGAAGTTATTTGAGATGGGAATACTCAAACATTCTCCTTTGTGAGATTCCATGATAACCCTGTTTTGTTCAATTCCTCCTCTTATCCATAAGATCTATAGAAGAACAAGTAGATAATAATGTCGATAGGTTTATTATGCAAAAATTATTAGATTAAACGTTAATAGTGTATATACATTGGGTAATAATATAATATCATTTCAAAGAATAATTCCTATAATTAGTTCCAAAAGGACATACCTCACCAGTACAACTTTCAGTAAACTGGTCACCATAGAAGCTATCTTCAACCTTTGCAAAGACAGGAAATATACACCGAGCACATATATCTTGTACAGTATAAGTCTGTTTACTCCAAATTATTTCCTCAATAGATGCCATAAATTTTTGCAGTTCATCTTCTGGGATGTCTGAAGCCGTAGCCATGTTCAAATTGATGGAAAACAAATAAGCGTCAAATATAAAGCTCAAACCTGACATGAACAAATTCAAGTGTTAAAAGGCTAGTAATATATAGAATCCGTCAAAAAAGAAATGCAGAACAAAACTATAAACAAGCAAAAAAAAAAAAAAAAAGGATAATGATCATGAAAGCCTTGTATTACGCTTACTCAAAGCAACAGAAGGTTTACTAGGATTGGCAAATGCAAACATATATATCCCTTGGATGGTGAGGATGATCTATAAAAACTTGTTGGAAAACAAGGAAGAAGAACAAAGTATACTGCCAGAAAATGATTAGCATAAACAAACAAATACAGAAAAGGTTACATGCTCATGAGATAATTCTCAGTATATTGAATATTTATTAATCTGTTATGTTTACTTACTTTTTATAATCTGATTGTGTATGATTGTCCTTTGCCTTTTCATTATTTTTTATAAATTTCTGTAATTTCAATTTACCGTATGGTTAAATTTTGTATTTTTGTAACTAGTGGAAAGAGGAAATGATTGCAACAGTACTGTTGTCTCGATTGGCCCCATTTTCAGGCCCCCCTATCGGACATCTCTGAATCCACCGTTTTGCATGTAGCCTGTACTACCACGTTGAAATAACATCAGCCTACAATAGATTTCTTCAATTTATGATCTGCAGTGGAATTTAACATGCCAAACCTACCAAGTTCAATAGAAAGTCTCGCAAATACTGTTGAAGAAAGGGAGGCCCTGTTGAATGACCCAAACAACACCCATACCAGAATTTTATCAACAGCAATAGACCAACTGGACTGCACATTGCATCCGATAAGACGATTGTGAAACATTCAACATTCTCAAATTCTATAATATCCCGACAAAAAAAATCAGAGGAAGACCACGCAGAGTTCCATCCAAAGGCATTAAACGCCAGATGGCAATCTATAAGCCACTGCTTTGTGCAAATCATGCACAAAGCAGTGCGCCGACTCAGTACGCCTGGCTAACACTTTACAGTAGTAGGCCCTAAATAGTAACAGCGACACAAGTTTACTAAAAAGTACAAGATTTTTTTACAATTATTTGAAAAAATTTAAAGATTACCACAAGATTTGAAGTATCCTAAATTAGGCCTAGTTGCGTAGCCATGTGACAAATTCGGGGACTACTACTTTTTTTCATCGTATGACGCACGGTTCCCCAATTGGTTACCACTCTGCTGTTCAGTTCATGACGTTCCGATTTTAACCTTCATTATTATCTTACAATATTATTTACTATACGTACCTAATATATACGGATTTTAAACAATACTGACTTTTAAAAATCCAATATTTTAATTGTATATTATTTTGAACACAAAACTAACTCGAAGTGGCCTTTCTACTAGATAGTACTACTAGAAAGTCGTTTCCCAATGATGCCGAACAGTGGGCAATTTGACGCTGAACAGTGGGTAATTCGACATCGGATAGTGGGTAATTTGACGTCAGACAGTAATTAAGAGGTCACAACTTTAAAATAGAATTGTTTAGACATATATCATTTGATTCTTAATGTTGTTATAACCTGATGTTGCATTTACATCCTTGATTACAGTATTATTTTATTTTAAGTGCTGGCTTAGCCAGTAGTATGTAATTATTTCATAGTACACTAGAAAAGTAGCCGACTACTACTAGTACTACTCGCTCGGCCTACCACTACTACAAGGGTTACTACTAGCAGTACCTTCTGAGCACGTGTGCGAATACATAAAAACAAACAATCAATTGACACTAATCGGTGACTTATCATTGTCAGCTTATTTAGCGATAGTTTATTTAGCGATAACATAGTTTAGATTTACATGGAAATAAACTGTTGATTGTTAATATTCATTGTTCGAAAAAAGATTACAAGCTAAGTGATTATAGGGTAAATTCCGTCGTTGCGCCGTCGATATACCGTCGATATGCTGATTACTGAAAGATAATCACCAACGAAAAGTCGACGGCAAATAGACGTCTACTTAATTACCACCGGGGAGGTCTAGACTTGGGTGCAGAGAGCGGGGCCCAGAACCACGTGTGTAAAGTAGAGTACTGGGCGATTTACAACTGTCCATTTTCAAACGGGATATAACATTTTTTTTTTGACAATTACTTATTTTTAGTTATTTTTCTTTTTCTCTTTTATGCATTGAACGCACCAAATTTGTGGGTGCCGCTGAAACAAAGGTGTATGTTCAGTTCAGAATAAATAAATAAATTACAGTAATATCGCAAGTTGTCAGTAAAACCTTTACTGGGTAGGCAATGGTTTAGCCTTACATGTTTTTTTTGTTTTTTTTAAATGTGTTTTGCATGAAATTCATGGAAATTCAATTAATAAACGTTGTTTTATAAAATGTAAATATAATTTAGCTTAGTATAATGCAAAATTTCATCTATTTGATCATGGACAACGTTTTCGGAGGCATGGGTCTTAGCAAGTGATCACTTTCAACGGCAAGAAGAGCAGTTGCTGTACTGGATGTTACCACAGCTTCACAGGATGGTGATCGCGCTTCTTAAAACTGATGGTGGCCTGCGACTCCCGCTGCGACTACATCAGAAATAACTTTAAAATCGGATTTTTTAACGTTATATTTGTTCATCGATTCGTAAAATCACTGATATTACGATATAGTCTCACCAATGCATGGTACTAGGTCTACTGAACGACGTCCCAGTACCAAACCGACTATTTTTTTAGCTTCGACCAGGGACTTTCCCTGAGTTACGTACTTCTGTCAGTTCTTGCACACACAGGTGGCGTACAAAGGGACGTTCGCTAGCAGGTAAACAAGTCCGTACTTGCGTATAGGGCTGCACAGTCAGTCGTATTATGATTCATTTTAGAGAGTCGTCTGGGCGCGTTTTACGGTGCATCCAATCGGCCATAGTTAAAGTGGAGGAGCATAGGCCAAAACGGACTATCAGCATCCAAACGATGTGCTATTCAAACAGTGTTTTCAGACAGTTTTGGTAGAACAATAGAAAACGCGTCTGAACGCTGGTTTGTCGTCTGTATTAATTGGGCAATCGCGCCTTATGGGTCCCACCTTGGGTGACAGGTATTCTCTATATGTGTCCTATACTAATTACAGTATAATATTATATACCGGTATATAGAACAATAAATGTTCTTAAATCTTGTACTCGCTGTCAGTGAAGAGCTCTCCTTCACTTATCCTAGGTGCAGAGAAGACTGAGCCTAAATCCAGGCATACATTTTTCGAGGATCTTCAGCCAACCCATTTCTATGGAGAATGCAACAAGAAAAAGCACGCACTCAACAAATGATAATCCACACAGACTTCCACTAGCAATTGCTAGGGTTGACTACCTATTGTCATTATTCTTTTGTGGTGTATCAATCATTCATTCATGTGATGAGAATAAATAGAGACACATTGGCAAAGTTGTGTACCAAAAACTCATTTTGTTTAATATATATATATATATATATATATATATATATATATATTTTTATTTCCTTCACATCCAACAGCAAGTACACTCGCCACTTACAGGATGAGAATCATGCTTTATAAACCAAGTCTCTTTATGAGGCTTAGGGAGTGGAGTTGGTTTCGCCATAAGAAAAATTCCTGCTGTGACAGGAATCGAACCCAGGACCTTGGGCTCAGAAGGCAAGCATCTAAACCACTGAGCAATTAAACTGTACACATATTTTCTATACAAATTTTTTATTAGTAAATTTTATTTACTATAGAATTGACTGAATGTGCAAGTAGGAAATAAAACAAAATAATTATTGTATTAATTAAAACTGCCCCCTTATGACAGAAGGAAGCAATCCACATAATTAACATTTTGTGCTATTTACTGAAACATCTTACAATAATTCTAGGGAAAATGCTCCCAGACAATAAAAATCTCAATGTATGAAGTAATAATGTATTTTACAACTAAGACCTTGAAAAAAAAAATTGAAATTCCATTTTAGTTTTAGTCTATAATTGATCACTTCCTTTAGTCAGAAAATGTTAAAGTTAGGCTCCAGAGGAAAAACTGTTTGATATGTTTGATACTCAAAAATCTGTATATCATTTACCATTCCCCAGTTTTTCATCAAACAACTTTTTTCTGTCTTAGAAAAATCAGTTCTACAACATATCAAAATTGTTTTTTTGTCCGAAAATCAAAAACAATAAGAAAGCAGACAAATGAAAACTACCAATCCAAAATAATAAAAAAAAAGTTACATTAAACAAAATGAAAGGTACTGTACAATATTACTGAATACAGGTAAATGCCTCTTTTTTTAAACACATTAATAGAAAGAGAATCAAAATTTTTGAAAGATTGTAACATCAATGAAAGAATATGTCGGGCTCTTATCCATGGGGTGCGATGAGTATATACCCCCACACTTTGCAAATTGGAAAAAAGGTCCACATTTTTCAGACAAAAGTCTAGAAATGTCTGAATATAAAATTTGATATTTTGTTTATTAAGTGATAAAAGGAAATCTTAAATCTTTAGATTATAACTAGCAATCTCTCTATAAGCCAGTATATGGGCATTAAATTTCTGTAGTAATAACAAATCAAGATTAAACCGGCTCTGTCCCCCTGACCACATTTTGTCTAATTGTGCACACCCTACATCCCCCAAATGTTATCCTTGATATGGCCCTGAATGTATGTAAGCCTATTATGATACAAAGCATCTAAATTATCTCTTAAGTAGCATAAAAAGTGAAAAACTGGTTTTAATTCAGGGATATGTACAATATGTATTCTAATTTCACCATACCATGTAATTACAGTGAAACCACCCACTGGTGTAAAATTGTATCAATTACTGTAGCTGTTTTTTTTTTTCAATTCTGCTATTTACAAATAAAACATATTTAATTGATTTCTCAAAAAATACAATTTAGTTTACATAGCTCAGTTTTGTATATGAAATATTTATTTTTTGAAAACTTTTTAAAAACGGTTTTAGTTTAGCTTCTATTGGGCAACCATTTTTGGTCTATAAACTTCCTTAGTTTTAAAGCTTCGATCTTCGTTAAGCCAAGATCATCGATAAGTATATCTCTTGAAAGATCACAAAGAATGACGCCATCAATGTCATTTTCCTTAAATGTATCGACAAGCCTTTCTAAGTGGAGAAGTTGAAGACAGTCTTGAACCTGACTTAAAGTCAGCATCCTGAGATCTTGAGGTAAATCATCTTTTTGACGAATTGGTCCATCCTTTATTTTTAACGTTTGAAATCTGTGCATTGTGCTGGTGTCAATCTCATCGTACATGCATTCAGGGATTGATGCAGGAATTTCAATGCAACTGGTTGATGAAGGAACTACATCATAACTATTTGACTCAGAAACTAAAACGTTCGATGGCGGAATCGTTGGTAGTTCTCGTTCGTAGCATTTAGGTGTGCTGATTGGTGTTTTTGACAGGTTGGTTTGTTTGTGAATAGATGAATCTGATTGACTAATTGATGGGTATATGGCAGAACTAATCAACTCTGATTGGCTGCAACATGAAATGTTATCTGCATACTGCTCCTGAGGTTTATCAAGATCAACATAACAGCTGTTTTCGGGAACACTAACATGCGTTTCATATCTAGGTGACTCGTCAGTGCTCAGTAACAATTTTCCGTATTTTCCTTCTTTTTTCTTTCCTTGCTTCATTACCTGAGGAAGCAGTTTCCGGCTTTTCTTTGGAGATTTTTCCGGTGATATATCTGAGGGCTGTCGTCTTAATCTCAGCGTACCTGTTTTTGACTTCTTTTTTTCTTTTTCCGCTGCTTTACTGGTTAAGTTTGGTGAATGTTTATCTGTTCCTTTGTCTTTGCTATTGGTACCAGCCTTTGCATTCCTAAATTCATTTTCCTCTGTGCTTAATAGCTGTGTACTTTCCCTAGCGTGTTCCTTTGAATATGAAGTAATTCCTATAATAATAAAGAGAAAGATATATTTTAGAAGACTATTTTAACCAGAAAATTTAAACCAGTGGAGCATTCCTCATGAAAAAAGAAAAAAACCATATTACATACACATTCTGACTTAAATGCCTGCACCTAACACCTAACCATATTTGTAAAGTAGTTTGAAAATGACAACAAAAAATTTCTTCTTCCAATTCAAACCACATTTGGAATTGAGGTTGTCTTTAGAAAGTTTTTATCTAGACCCAGAAATAAGTGGTCTTTAAATGGATGTATGGTCTTTAATTAGAGAGAGAAATACTAGATGAACGCAAAAAACACGCAGAAGAAAGAAATATTAAAGATAATTATAATTTTAAATAAAATGTACCTGGTAAAGTTGGATCATCATGTTTGATAGATTTATTCATGAATGATGCTAACTCATGGCAAAACTGAGTCCACTTAATAAAGGTTTGTGCATTAAGACCGATGCCAAGTACAAATGTTTGCTGATGGTGGTGTTTAATCTGTCTCTTATACACATCTAGATGTGTATAAGAGACAGTAAACCGTCAGCGTATGTGACGAATTACCCACGTGCATGTTAGTTGCCATGATAACTGCGCGTCGTGCGGCGGATTACAAAGGACTAATGATATTTTGCACTAACATTAGACTGAAATATATTCTTCATTTCAACATTAATTTTACCAAAATTCTGGTGAATTGTCGTTCATGAGACTCACTTCGCAGAAAAAATTAATAAATTTTCTGTATATACTCAAATGTTCGTTTTCGGCACCTTATGCCAGCATTGTCAAAATGACAGATTAATGTTGCATAAGAACATGAAATTTTATAAAATTCGTAAATTTTAAATTGCTATAACTTTTCATTTTCTTGTTCAATTTTCACAAATCAAATTGCAGTTTATAGAAGAAATAGGTAATTTATAATTGTGTTAAATATCTTATATAATATGTGAAGAGTAGTAATATTTAGTATTTATATATTATTTAGTGCTATCATACCTCACCAGTACTGTAACTGTCAGTAGAGTGGTCACCAAGGAAGCTGTCCTCAACCCTTGCTAAGATCGGGAATGAAGACCGAGCATATATATCTTGAACAGTATAAGTCTGTTTGCTCCAAATTATCTCCTCAACAGATTCCATCATTTTCTGCATCTCATTTTCTAGGATGTCTGAAGCTTTAGCCATGGTAAACCTAAAGGAGATATATTTTCTAAACCATATTCTATTAAAATAGTAATTTGTGGGAACTAATGGAGTAGTGGTATAGATTCAGTCTCTATACTAGTGGTGGATCTTTGATATATATTTAGGAGACACAAACTTTTCTAACAAAGGAAGTCTTGAAATTTCTAGTGGGAGCAGTGAGCTACAGGGCTTTGGACTCAAATCCTAAAACTTGACAATTGTTATTTCTGAAGACTTTTTTGTTTTAATGAATCAAGATTGGCCGGCCCAAAAAGGATGTTAGCTTCCTCTTTCCCACAGAAGCTACCATGCTCTTAACATTGAGGTCAAGGTTCAGTTCTCCTCTGGAGTTGCCTATGCATCCACATTGTTTACTATTGCAAGGTTCAATCAATGTATTGTCAATGTTAACTTTAACAAATGATTAAAAACCATATTTAAAACTCAATTATTATTTTAATTTCCTATATGAATATTTGAAATTTATTCTACTTGTTTGTTTTAAATAAGAATTCTGATTACTATATTCAAAATAATGGAATATTCAGCTGTAGGAACCTAATGTGTTACGTGTGTTCCACTGACATTTTACAATATGCATACATTACTTTTCTGAAAGTATTTATATATAGTATTATTCTTTCCTATATATTTTGTGGCAGTTATTATATACAAACAATATAAATTTAATTTCAAATGTAATATTAGAAGTTACGGTAATAGAGTTTTAAATATGATTTGTACTGTAGTTATTCATGTTAGTTGTTGACATTGGATTGTACCTTGATTTTCTACTAACCTTGTTGTATGCGTCCGCAACTTTGGGTAGCTCAAATTAGAACAGAGTAACTGCGATGAACATCTGTGCTATCTCTGAATATCATCTGCGAGTTAAAAGATTCAAACCGGTATGATGCAAACCTATATACTGCCACAATTGATGGGAATAAGTATTTTCAATGATGGTCAAAAAAGCAATTGGTTGACGTGATCAAAGTTATGATATCTGACTTTCATTTCCGTGTGCTATAAAATTGTAATATTAAACAAAGGGGTTTGGTGACCCAGTATGTAAAGATTAGTTGTTTGCTTGGTTGAACTTGAATGTAAAGTTTGCGCATTCATTGAAACATTAACAATCTCAGTAAAGGAGGTCTACATGCCTTTATATTTTCCATGTAGCTACAATTTAACTGTTCTATAATTTTCAAGAGTAAACATTTTTTAAAAATAGTGATCTATGAATAGACTCTCATTATTGCAACATTTTATTAGTTTTGATGCTTGCTTTCAGTTTGTAACGACTGTAAGTTTACATTTTGTTTTCTAGATATAAACAATATTTGTATCTCATGATAATTATTCAAATCTTTGTTCTCAAATTGATATATGTAATTTGGCATTTTTTAAGAGAGTTTTATAGCTTGGAATTCCATCCCCTATCATGTAAAGAGACCTTACTACAGTAGGTACCTTTAGGAGTAGTGTTTTGAGTTTAAACTCTTGAGGATATGTATGGTTTTATTTTCTGTATTCTGTACTTTTATGTGTTAATTGTGTCAGTTGGGAGGCTAGTGGTTTATAGACTGACTGCCTTTAATGCTTTATATTTACGTGAATGTGGATTTTATTTTAAGTCATTTTGAAACTGATTTGAAGGAGAGAGCACTGTTTTGAAGTGCTTGGTAGGAATGCATGGGTGATGCGCTTTATATTTACGTGAATGTGGATTTTTATTTTAAAGTCATTTTGAAACTGATTTGAAGGAGAGAGCATTGTTTTGAAGTGCTTGGTAGGAATGCATGGGTGATGCGCTTTATATTTACGTGAATGTGGATTTTTATTTTAAAGTCATTTTGAAACTGATTTGAAGGAGAGAGCATTGTTTTGAAGTGCTTGGTAAGAATGCATGGGTGATGCGCAAGATGATAATACTCAAGCAGTGGTTTTGTAAGTAGTGTCAGCAGTGGGGAGGAGTTTGGGATAGAGGAACATTTCCAATAACAGACCACTCAGGCTACTACCAACATTCAGTAGACATTGTCGCGTTGTCAAGCCTCACACGGAGCTGAGATAGATTCGTCAGCTAACAAAGTATATTTTATTTATTTTTTATTTATTTACAAACATATTTTACATGGATAACATTTTCATTAAAAAAAAAATGTTCTAAAAAATGGTCCATGAATTAAATATAAAGTAAACAATTTACAAATAACAAGAAGAAATATTTTTGGATTTTTTTTTTTACAATATTTGAATGAATTTAAACAAATCTGAAATATATTATAATTGAATTTGAAAATATATAGAAAAATATAATTATTTTATGAAAAGTATGGTTTAATTTTAAATTTTAATGTAAAGTTTATACAGTATATATTTTAATTTATAAAAGGACAAATATACAATTAGATTTGATTATAATAATTATAATTTTTCCCTTAAGTATGATTTTATTTTCGACTTTTTAAATGAAGATTAGTGAAGATTAATACTGTTAACATTTTAATTAATAAAAGAAGAAAAATACAGAATAATTAGATTTGATTATACATTATCATTATTTTACCTTAAGTACGATTTTATTTTTAATTAAAATATGACGTTGCCCGGCTTCAACCTCATTTCTGTTTGGTTGACTACCTAATGTCTCTATTATTTTCCAGTGTATTAATCATGTGAAAAAAATTACTTCAAATTTTTTCAAATGTTTAAGAGGTTACGCTCCTCAATATCAAATTTTATCTTCAACTATAGTACCCATACTAAAGGAACACGTAGCCAAACAAATAACAGTTTAGTCATCCCAACTTGGAATAATAGTCAAGGAAAACAGACTTTTCTTAGGCATCAAAAATGTGGAATGAACTTCCTAATGAATTAAAAATTAACTTTCAAAATATGTTGTTACATTTATTCCAAAACAATATTACTACATAATTAATGTATTTCATTGACTCTTCTCTTGCTTGGTTTATATTTTATGTAATTATATATTTATATTCTTTTTATATTTTGTTAAATATTTCTTTATATTGTATATATTTTTGTTTTGTTTAAACTGTACCACTTTGAAAATCAGTGTAATAGTACTGAAATTGCCTACAGTATAAAGAAAGAATAAATAAATAAATAAATGTGATGACAGCAATAGACACATGGACAACATTTGTTTACCAAAAAACGTTCATTTATTTTGTTTAATAAAATATAATTAGCGAATTTTTATTATTTGACATACTACTTATTTTGTCTATAACTCAAACATGCAATATTAGTAAAAATTCAGAAACTCAGCAATTTATCTTGACATCTTAAAAAAAATTGAAATGATAGAATATATTAAATTAATTTATTATTTACATAAATACATTTATTTACTGCCATGCCAACTGTAATACCATTTGCATGTAGTGAAAAACATGGTTAGAAATATACATAAAACTAGAGTACATTATTTTGATGTTAAATGAAATGAATTTAAATAAAACCATGGCAAGTATTTAAAAAATCGAAATTTATATTGATGATATGAAAATGTGATTTTTAACTTAAGTGAATATTAAATTAAGTGGTTATTAACTTAAGTGAATGCTATCTTGGCAACCATTTTTCAGTGATAAATTTGTGTAATTTGAGGGTTTCAATGCTGGTAAAATTAAGTTCTTTCTTCATCATATCTTGGTCGAAAGCCACGAGAAGACTTCCATCAACACCCAATTCTTCGAACACCTCCAAATATTTTTCCAGTTTCAGTAGCCTCAAGCAGTCCTGAACTTGGCGACCCGTCAGTGTAGAAAGATCATCAGGAAGATCTTCAGTGCCATGGATTTTGCCATCTTGTTTAGTTTTATGTTGTGATTGCATTTGCGCAGGTAGAGTTGAACTCGCATTCTCTTTATGTTTTGATTGTTGCTTGTTTTTGAAGGGTTTTGGCATGGAAAAAAAATGTGAACGTTTTCCAAATGGAGATGCATTTTTTTTACCTTTTGATTTTGTATTCTTTTCAGGAACTTCCACATACTCTGCACTTTCCTCAATTGGCAGCCTAATAGGTGATTTTGATGTGCTTTGATAGTCTGTCTTTCTGCTATATACTTCAAAAATAAATTGTTCTATTTTATCATAATCATCATCATCACTTTCAACATCATCATCATCCTTGTCGTCATCACTGTCAAAATCATCATCAAATTCATCATCAAATTCCTCATCATTGTCACTATTATGCACACAAGGTGGACGATATGTAGGTAATTCTTCATTACAGTAATCATTATCGTCATCATCATCATCGTCGTAATTTCTTAGCGATTGTATGGAAGTCCCAAGCAACTGATTTTGTCGAAAGTCTGACGGTTTAGGCGCTTTTAGTTGAGGCCTTTGAGGCAATGATGGGGGTGCTTCCTTTTCAGGAGTTTTTAGTGGCACAGATGGCCTTGTGTCTATTGGCACGATGCCTATTTGTTCAGTCTTTGATGGTTTTTTTATCACCACAGGTTTTTGCAGTAATTTAGGTTTCTGAATTATATTTGTTGGTTTAGGAAGAGTAGAAGGTCGATTTTGACCCTCAGATATACGTCGCATATTGCTGGTAGGCGAAACAAGTGTTGTTTTTCCTGATTTAGTTGGCACAGGTGGTGGTTTTTTGAGATTCCACAGCCCTTTTTTAATACATTCCAAATAATCTGGTTCCTCAACTGAACTTGATGGTCCAAGATTCTTGTTTTCACTAGTTTTCGTGTTTTCATAGTTTGGTTTTTGGCTTTTCAACCTTACTGGAATGTAGATCCGTTGTTCTTTCCTTGGGGATATTAGGACTCGTGGATTGTTTTTCTTTGTTGTTTGTCTATTATAATTTTTTAAATAATTTGCAGAAGCCTTTTGCGGTGTGTATGCATGTTCCTTTTCAATCTCTATGAAGTTTGGTTGAGCATTGATAATTATCTCTGAAATTGAAATAAAAAAGTATATGAATTTTTCAGAAACTCCTTACTGAAATAATCCTTACTGAATAACTAGAAATCATAAGGCTAGAGCTTATCTACAGTTTCTGTAGCGTAAATTGTATTTTATTTATTTATATTATTTCAACAATATTTTACGAGGGTAGTCCATCGAGCCGGAGTTGATCATTAGGGACCCTCAATACATAACACAAGTAACAAAGGAAATATAAATAGAAAAACAAAGAAATTAAAATGAAAAAAAAAAATAAATTAAAAGAATTAAAAAAAAGAATAAATAAAAAATTAAAAAAAATTAAAAATAAAATAACTAAGTAACAAAGGAAAAGAAATTATTACATATAAATATATTATATAAATAAAAATTTAAATTTAAATCAGATGAGAGTGATGCTCCTCCCCCATGATGGGATGCTAGTCCCATCATGCCTTGTTGACATTGAGATTGAAAATCCCCTATAAGGAGGACTGTATCACCTGGGTTTCCCTGGTAACTGATAAATTCACTTTCTGGGATGATGCTGAGAACCACATCTTGAACACGTCTCTCAAATTTGGCCAACTGATTATCACTCATATTAAGAGCAACTTTGAAGCTTATTTCACTGTAGTCGACTGGAATGCACTCGATATAAGTGCTAACGCCATCTATGAAAAAATTATATTTTAGCCATTAGATAATGTTATCAATGTTGAAATTATACCTAAATATAATCAAGATATTAATATAGTAGAGTGCAATGCAGCTGTGAAGTGTAGGTCATACTAAAGTGGGTATGTGCTGTCTTTAGCTCCATGGGCTTTATTGTTTTTATTTGTATATGTATATTCTTTTGACATATATTCTGTATGTACCTGGTTTACGAAATAAATATTGCAATAAAATGAAAAAATGAAATCATTAATGTAATTGGTTTCAAAAAGCGATGTAGATACAAAAAGTTGTAATTTTGAATGCTATATAGAAATGAAATTGAAAAAATACAATACAGAATTGAAATAACAATAAACGTTTATATAAATATATTAGCATTACACTTCCTAATAAGGCCCTATAAAAAAAGATATTAGTTTATCACCCTATCTAGGTTGGAAAAGTGATGAGAGAAGAAAAATATATATTTTACCATAGAAGAAGGGGGATAATTTGTTTTTATTGGGCCTAATGCTTCTCCTTTCCCCTCTCCTAACTCATTTCTCCTACTTACTATGTCATGTGAATACACCATTCTGTACATCCTGTGTAAATGTGTAAGGACATGTTAGAAATGGGATCATAGGCCTATACTATTTAACAATAGTATCTAGAGCAGGTTGTGGTATACAAATAGAGGGTATAGAAAGGCTATTATGTTTACCTTTTAGATTAATAGTAACCTTATACAGTGGCATTTATAATATAGCCCCATGATTCAACCAAATAAGGAAAAAGTTGTACAATTATATTGCATAGACATGACAATTGATACTCTTTATTTGATTCATATATATGGAAATTGCATTGCTAGTTATGGCTAACTTGAATTCCTCTCATTATACAATTGTGTAGGACTGTCCCAATAGCTGGCCCTCTCAAATATTACCACCCCAGCATACATGACAATATATATACAATAAATATATTACATAATATACACAGTTTTCTTTTTTTTAAAGATCATAATAGAAAGGCCTATCAGACATTCCTCTTTTCTATCCCCATGGCGATAGTACTAAATATGCCACTCTGTATATCATATATTTTATTATGTTTGTTTTTTTGTTATTGGCCAAGCAAAACAAATTTTTGTATAATTGGACAAATAAAAGTGTCTGAATACCGACTCGGGTATAAACCACTTTACTTAAACACAAAATTAGATTGCATATGGAGGTAGGTGACCAGAAAATGAAGGTAAATTTGAATCTGTAGTAGTTATATGTAGGAAATGATTTTATTTAAATAATTGAGATCAATCTATTAAGATATCTGCATATGGATAGTTTTATTATTAAAATTGATTTGGAGAAAGTCGTAGATATGTTCTATAATATAAATAAGATTTCTATAGCGCTCTGTCATGCACATTATTTTCCAATGTAAATTATTATATTGTCTACTGTTTTTAATTATGTTTCTTCAATATTTTTCTCTCTTTTTTTGTAAGTACTAAACCACTTTGGAAATCAGTGCTTCAGCACTGGAAGTGTTATTTCAGTATAAAGACAGAATAAATAAAGACAGAATAAATAAATAAGAATAAAGAGCTGTGTCCCTCCCCTTCGGGGAGAAAAACCACAATTCGTTGGAGAAAAAAAATTGAATGCTTTCTGGTTCTTGACTCACAGGAGCTCAAGTGTATCTGTGTAGCTTCCTTCCAAAAAAATCATAAAACAGAAAACAAGGAATTGAGAGAACCAAAACTAGGAAATTTCAGATGGCAGTGCAGTCACATGGGTCTTGAGTGCATGTTTTTCAAGGATGATGTGGTTTTAATGGAGCTACAGTATATTAATTAAAAATATAAGAATTTCACCTGTTGAAATGCATGTTCCCATTATGTATTTCATCACTCCTCTTTGTTTGATGTTCATTACAATATAGTCTTCTTCAGTGTCAGAGTCAGAATTTTCTTGGTTGGTACGTCTGCATCTTGCTTTAACTATCTGTGGCAGTGTCATGTCTTTCTTAAGGTGCATCTCTTCACATTGTGCCTTACCTAAAATATATTTTCTAAAGTTATTTTCAATCAACAGTATTGTAACATATCAAATGGTAAAAGTCAACATGCATGTATTGTACGTTTTATTCAAACAAAATGAATACATTGTCATTCGACAGAACATAAAATTTGCATGAGAAGAGCTAATGGTAAAGGTTATAGCATGAAGAATGTGAGTTCACATGGAGCGAGTGACAAATTTAATTTCAATTCAAATTCAATTCAATTCAAAAGTAATTTATTCCAAATCAATTAACATAAAACAGTACAAATTCAAATGCATCAAATGAAAAGAGATGGAATAGGACAACCACAAACAAGCAAAATACAGCTTTAAACTGTGGTGCCCTTTATATAAAAATAAATAAAAAAATAAATACAGTAATCAATCAATAATCAATTAAGTAATTGATTAGCTAATCAAACATTCAATAGGTAATTTAGTAAATAAATAAATAAAATAAATAGTAATAATATTAATACATGAAATTAATGTCATGTTATGGTACTGTAAATACACAATGATAAATTAGATAATTAAAAATTTAATAGTAAAACATTCGCAAATACAGATTTTTTTATACAACAGAGGCCTGTTTGATTATATTTATATGTTTACATGAATACATTATTATTGCAATTCTTTTCAAATAATTCATTATCAACTAATTCAGTCAAAATCAAAACAGCTGATTTCATTATTTTTTTCCTACATCCACATTTTACCTATGTTCATATACAGTTCACAGCTATATCGATACAATAAAAATTAATTGTCTAGTCGTAATCTTAGATGCAATAATTTTAACCCCTGAATCATAATGATTGTTTTAATAATAAAAATAAAAAAACAAACCTTTATTGATGTTAACTTTTAATAAATTGATTTGGGTGTTTATTGGTAGACTTATTTCATTGCTTTGTCCATCTTCTGCCACAAATCGGAATTGTTCCTGTACACTATGTAGATATAATACCTATAATAAGAATAAGAAAAAAAAAAAAATCATTGGTACATTATTGTTTCATACTAAAAATTGTTTATAGTTTTATTTAAAGTATATATGATATGGAGTTAGTACATATAACTATACATATATTTCATGTGATGTCAACCTTTTGCTCAACTTCTGATTTTGCAGTTTGCAGTGACCCTGCAGGGTCAATTAAAAGGATACCGGTAGATATTGTGCCTTCACAAGTTGAGAGAGCAGCTTAGCTCAGTCGGCTAATCTGGTGGTAGCCACTGTGTGTGCGCTGAACCGTGGAGATCTCTAGGTCCCCAGTTCAATTCCCATCGCTGCCTCTCTTTGTGTTTCAGCTAGAGGGCTGAAATACAAGTTACAATAGCGCACCGTCTTTCAGATGAGACGTTTAAGTCGTTGGTCCTGTGTGCATTATGGCCCATGTGCACGTTAAAGAACGCAGTACACTCTTCGGAAAAGAGTAGGGGATTGTCTCCCGGTGTACTGCCCAATCACCACCAGAAGGACCCCACTGGAAATAAGTCTTCTTCTAGACTGTCGTGGGCTATCCTTGGTGTTTACACCGAATAAATCCAATCCAATCCAAGTGGAGTGTCAGAAAAGCTCAACCACACCATGGTGGTGCTGAGGTACACCATTTTATAGCTTTGGTACTCTCAGACTGAATGTAATTTCCTTTTTTTCTCAAATTCGTTTATTTTCCAAAAATTGTTGAGAGCTTGTCCTGATTCGCCAACCCCTAAATTGAATCCACCCCCCATAATTATGACATACACTCAATGCCGTAGCCAGGATTTTTAAACAGTGTGGGACAATATCACGGTGGACCCATTTTAAATTCAAATAATGTAGACCCATTTTAGGCTAAATATAAGAAATCTGGACCCATTTTTCAAAAGGTTGACTCATTTGATGCATAAAATTGCATAAGTTAGACCCATTTTTAAAGAAGTGGACACATTCTTTGTGGACCCATTAGAAAAGTTGTGTGGGACTGTGCCAACTCTCCCAATAGCTACTCTTAAAGACTTCTGAGTATGTCATGGCAGGTGCCATGATGCTTAACCCTTATCCTGGGGAGAACACTACTTATGCTATTCTTGTAACTTAGTGAACTTGAATCCCCTACCACAATCACTTCCAAACTTCTATAAACATTATTATTAGCATACACATCCATACATACTTGATCAGTACTGAAGTCTTGGTAGAACCAATCTCCAAGGTCGCTGCTCTCAGTCCTTACTACCATTGGAAAAGATGCCATCTGCTTCACCAACTCATTTGGGGTGAAGCTTTTGTATGACCAGGAAATTGTAGCAAGCTCTTCTAGGACGTTGTCCATAGCACAGAATCACAGTGTGTAATGTCAAAGCATACTTACCTACCTTTTCCTTTTTCATGCATGAATGCAGAAACACCAGGATTCTTCTTTATATCCAATACAAAGCTTTGGATGTGTGCCCATTTTGTTCGGCATGCATATTTTTATGATGTAGGTGAGGTAACAGTACACAGTACTACACATGACTCATCAACAGCATATTAAAAATTTAAATAAATTGGATGGAGGTCCTAAATAACAACTTAATATAAGATCAATTCTGCCCCACCGTGGCAAAGGAAGCAAAGGAGTACTGGTAATTAAGGAATATTAAGCATGTTGATTTTGTCCCCTGCTTCCTTTTCTAGTTGTTTTTATTGTAATTTTTAGACTTTTACTTCCTTTTTGTGTTGCTAATTAATTGTTAATTAGTAGGATTTGAACATACTCAAATATAATATGTTCTAAATTATTAGTTCTTTTATAGTAACTAAAAAACTTGTTTTGAAAAATTGTCAATTACTTCCTTCTGTCATGGTGGGGCAGAATTTCCATTAGTAAAAAAGTTTCATTTAGTTGATGTACTCAGAAATATCTTCATGGTCTACACAGGATAATGAACAGAGCTTTAAAGTTATGTTCAGATATCTAAATACAACTCATAAGATCTATACCATCAATTAAAAAGTATTCTATGGTATAGAGCATTTAAGCATTAATGGTTATGCATTTATATAACAACAAAAGTAGGCTCCCAGCGGGAACATGTGTCTACTGCTTGACCTAGTTTTTATTTTTTTTGGCTACTTTTAACTCATCTACCCTTTCTGTGTACGGGGTGCCATTTGGGACATGTATAATTATGTTACAATTTAGCCATTCTGTAGACACAATTTTTACTTTAAAGAAATTCTGTAACTTCAGAAGAAATTGTGTATACAGAATTTTATCTTTAACTACAGAATTTCTTTACAGTAAAAATTTTGTTCACAGAATTTTATTCTGTAGCTACAAACTTAAATTCTGTCTACACAATTTCTTCAGGGAAAAAATTCTGTCCACAGAATTTTTTCCCTGAAGAAATTGTGTAATCATGCATGAACAGCGATGGCCAATCGAATGTACGGAAAGTTTTGATGCAAATTAGGGGTGGAGCTATTTTTTTGTTTTTACAACATAAGGAATATTCCACTGGTGGTTACAGCGGTAATAACACAGTGTAACAAACCTATTCACAATCTAGGCAACAGGATCCATTTTTAATTCAGGTGAACTAGTTTTTTTTTTTGTTTTTGTTTTTCTAGTTTTACATCATTCCTGAATTTTTTGTTTTCCGGTAGGCCTAGTAAGTAACTGTCTTACAATATTAGTACTGTATACTGTACCTAACCTAGGCTAGGGGCCTAGGCCTAGTTGGGCTTAGGAAAGCCCCCCTCCCCACCTCTCTAGACCAGGCCTGGCCTAGCTAGCTAGCCTAGGGCCTAGGCCTAGCCACAGAGCCTAGGCCCTACTTGGGCCTTAGAGAGGCAAATCAATGTCAGTTTTCTCTTTTATTTAATCTGTTCTCAGGAATCGGTCTACGACTATCTATTATAGGCCTGTAGCGTCTCTACTTTGTATTTAAACAGCAATATTGAATTTGTATATAGGCCTATAATCTTTTATATTTCACTTGTAAACTTACTCTCTATATTATACTGTATTCAGCATTTAAGGTCAATCAAAGGACAACAACCTGTTTTCCTCATGGTACCAGGAAATAAGATTACACACAAGTCAGGAATGTGCCAGGATGACTTATATCACTTCTCTAAACTTAAACAATGACATTATGTATTTATCCTTAATTCCTATTGGTTAGTCATTACCTCATCTTCGGTATATTCCCAAATATGGTAGGATGCTACCTCAATATAACAGAGTATTCCTACTGCTATTTACCACACACTTTCAAATTGTTCTTATACGGATTACTACCTCAACTTTACTTTGCAATATTTTGTCTTATTTTCTTCATCGATAGCCAAGTGTTTTTATAGCTTACATTAGGCATTTTTCACTTGAAATAAATTTTATCTACGGTATACAAGTTAGTTTGTTGTATTCTTTCCGTTGCGCCATACAACTACTAAAGGCCTATGTCTGTGATTTTTTTTTCTCATTGTTAGCATAGGCCTGCCTACCTACCTGGCCTACTGTCAGCTCTAAAATGTCCTAGCCTAGGCCTCCTAGGAGCTAGGCAGCGCTGTACTAGCCTATGGGGATGCCAGTCAAGTCGCCTCCCTCGAAAACTCGCCCTTTACCAACTCGCCCCCTACAAACTCCTGAATTCCTGAATAATAATAGTGAATTTAATTACTTAAATAACTGTCATGGTTACCAACCTGAGAGATTTAAAATGCGTGACTAAACAAGTTAATTGAGGGAGAGGGGCGCCAGGGCCCCGGGTTTCTAGGGGTGGAACCCCGGTGTGGGCCGGTTCCAGTGAATGCGGAAGACAGCACGCAACTAGATTCTACTTAGTGCGTGGTTGGCCGACTGGGTTGTTTTGGTGGGGAAAGAGAAATTTACCCTGCTGAATTGATTCTCGAAGGAGATAACGAAAGCTCTCTCTTGAGTCAAGCTACTGCCTTTATATATTTAATAAAACCAATTTCTTCTAATTTTAAATACATTTTCCCCTGAATTCATTATCACGTGTAGACTTGTGCTAAATGCGTGACAAATTTATGATCATGCATGTGTTTCTGCAAAATGCGTGTTTCATCCAAAATCACTTTGAAATGCGGGACCATCCTGCATGATGCGAGACGGTTGGTAACTATGAACTGTACAAATAACAGATCGTTTTAGTGAACTTTCTAGGACAGGCCTTATCTAGCAGCTCTCTGTGTTGGCAATTCACTTGAATAACTGTACACAAACAGATTGTTTACATTTTAGTTCTTTCTAGGTCAGGTCTGGTATGACATCATATTTTGTAAATTACATGCTCAATTGCCAGATGTTAGCAAAGTCTCTACTGACTCCCAAAGGGCAGCAGACACAAAAACTGTCTCAAGGCGTTTTTACACCACTAAAAAACTACAATAAACTAATTGATAAAGAAGTGCGAACTTGAAGGGGAAGGTGCGTACACCCCTATTTTGAGATGGCGGCATTGACAACTTTAGAACATTGCATACCCATTAAAATTACCAACTCAATATTTTAATTCAATTTTGGAAGGTTTCGTTATCAGTGTGTGTATCTTTTTAACATTCTTACCTGACTAATTGGAAACTTGTTGTAGAAATTGTAGCCAGATGAACTTCCAGTTATCTTAACTATCACAGGAAAGCACTTTGACTTTGTAGATAACTGACTAGGTGTATATGTACGCATTGACCACTCAAGATCACAGAGTCTTTCCAAAACATCTGTCATTGTTATTGTCAAGAAGTGGCACTTTAAAAAAATACCAGATATACAAGGTAGCCCTTAATATAGTTCATCAGAAAAGATGCCAACTTAATATGCAATTGCATGAAGTAGAAACAGGAAGTGTTCTAGTAGCACTAGATTTTTAGTTCAAATAAGATTAATGAAATGCCTGTCATCACAATACATAACAAAATTATTGTGTAGTTTCGAAAGCTTTTGTCCACCCTACACCCACCATCGCAAAACTAGCATGCTGCCACTATGTTAAACTGAGTAATTAGCATAAGAATGTGGAAGTATTGTATACTAAGTGCAGAGAAGTCATAATACTTTTAATTATTAACTTTGGCAATAGTAGGTGGATTCCATTAAATGACCCATCATTTTTAAGCTTACAATATGGAGAATATAAATATATTAAATAGTCATTTTTGATTTTTTGGTCACTAATGCTGGTTTTGGAATAACGAGCCTGAGTATTTTGGTGAGCAGTATTTTATATAGTTTTCTCTTCATTATCGATAGCCAATGAAGGATGGAACTTTAAAATATCAAATTTTTTATGATTATTTCTTGTGTATTTTTATGAATAAATTTTTTATAGAAATAGGTATTATTTAGTTTTATTTATTTTGTTATGATCCCTAGAGAGCTTGATGCGATGTGTTGAGCGATGAATCATTTTTAAACAACAATCCTCTCGGATTGCTACTGAGAATTGGTGGACTGGTGTTGAGTTGAGTTGTGCTCTTAGAGAGCGTAAAAAAATTCTTCAGCTTTTTTTCATTTTCATTTTATTCTATTCAGGAAATAAAATCACTAAACATTTATTTAAAAAAATAGATAATTAAAAACTACATATGTTAATTCCTAGGGTAATCCAAAAAAGTTTTAAAATGTAAAAAACTTATTTTCATTGGGGGCGTTTAAACAAATTTTAAACAATTCACTTAAAATTAACATAAAAACAATTAACAATTAATGGCTAAAAAATGTAATATATTTAAAAATGATTTTTAAAAAATGAAAAGACTTGTCAAAAAGTGAAATAATAAAAGAAATTACACATTTTCTTTTCAAACATTGCACTAAACTAGACTTGAAATTCTGTTGGTACATGTTCTTTAAGATATTTCCTCATTCCAAATAGATTAACAGGCCTGGAAGCCAGTGTCAGCAACACTATTATATATCATTTTAGGTTAATGTACAGTGAGAATAATATAAGTTAATTTATTAGACATAATTATAATTGTCCTTAACCAATTATTCATAAATAATATTGTTTTTATATTTATAGATGGGCTGGTAATCAATTTATTTTTAATTATGCAAATTAGAAAAAAATGAAATGTCTGCATCTCATCTCACTGAAAGTTTATAACTTTTTAATCACAACATAAAAGCTCATGTAATACTTATTCCATTATATTGTACATGTTCTTCACTTAAGAAGCATACAAAAATATATACATACATAAACATACATTAAACATTAACAATACATAAACATGCATGTTTTTTAATCACATAGATGGATATTCCCCCCTCCCCCCAAGCATTGCTTTACAAAACTATACAACACACAAAACAACAAGAAGGATTAGAACAGTGATGTAAGATGTTGGGCAAATGTTAAAATATCAAATGGGAAAGTAATTTAGATTGTGTTAACTACAAATGTTACAATATTCAAGAATAGTCTTAATAGATTTGGTAGAGAGTTTACACTCCCATGAACCTGCAGTAATAATACTTAGTTGTCTTTTATAATTCTCATGAAGGAAGTAAATAAAATGTTATTTAAAGTAGCTGGCAATTTTCTTATATAGGAAGTATCCCATTATATGATATTACGGCAGGTAAAATTGAATTTGATAGTACTTTTATTATTTAATTGCGGTACACCATATGAGAGTGTTATATCCTTCTATATTTACAGAATTTTTTTTTAATTTGGTAACTTCAGTACCAATCATATTGCAGATCAGTGGTATTGTCTATGATATACTGCCCCCTCACTGCACCTGACGGTCGTTGGCCGACGGTCGTAGGCCGACGCGATTCTATGAAAGATGCAACGCGACGATGCGTAACTGATCGTTTTTAATGAAGATCCGTTCAGGCGACAATCTGTTGTACGATGCAGTGGGTGCCCAGATTTAAACACCATGGACAAGGTCTAAAATACATTTTTCTTATTGTTATGCATATTTTTTTGGCTAAAGATAAATATAAAAGCTGATCTTCCTCTTTAGCTTTCTGTTAGTCGTCTTATTGCAGGGTTTGGAATTTCTTTAGGTTTATTCAATTTTTTCCAAGTTAACTATACTGACAAGTCCAGCAACTTTTTTTATACCTTTTTAGCGAACACGTCTTCCGCTAATGACGATAATTTTGAATAAAAATAATATTTTGTTTTAGGCTAATTAGTGCACCCACCACCATAAAAAAGAAAATAAATTTCAGAAAAATTTTTTTTTTTTAATTTCGCATGCCACTGTCTTGAAATCTCCAAGAACAAGATATGTGTATTTCTTCCTAATTATATAATTTAAAGCATTTAACCATTCCATTACTTCACTGTTTACATGCACCTATAAAATTTTATTTTTATTTTCTCCTCCATCTGAATGTTTTGGGCAAAACTATTTGCTAAATACGAAAACAAAATTTTATTATTTTTCCACGCTTCCCTGACAACCTTTAAAAAAATTAGTTTGTGAAACAAGGTATAAACAAGTATTGCCTTACATTAACCACAGACAGACAACTGTTTAGAATATAGAAAACTCAGGGTCTGTCAGTAATTTTTATAGTTTTGAGACAGATTAAAAAGAAAGTGCCTGAAAATTGCTGAAAATCCATCTGGGAGTAAATGGTGCACCCGAAACCCCTCTCCACAATGCTCAGTGCCGCCCTTCCCCTTCCCCCATCCAACATGTTGACTTATCTCAACGTTGTTGGATATGACCATTAATTGGACCACATTGATTATTTCTTACAAGGTTTGGGTGGTACTGAAGGTTTAACAGTTATTTTACTGCTTTTTATGTCTTCCGTTTTGTGAGAGGTAAGTTCATAGCCCAGAAAGTGCTTTGTCTTACAGGGTTTCGGTGCTACCTTTGGTCTCGCAGGTTTTGTCTTACAGGGTTTCGGTGCTACCTTTGGTCTCGCAGGTGTTTTGGCATCACTTTTATGCTTGTTTCCCACTATTTCTTCACAGTGAGTGAGGACATTGCATTTTTTGACGCCATTGTGTTCACTATTAGTGGAAATATTGCCCTCTATAGACTTACTGCTATGAGTAGATATTTCACTTTGAATTGACTCGAGGCTTCCACTTACTACTAACTTCCTACTTACTGTATCTGTTTTTCTAGGCAAAGGCATAATCGGCTTTAATATCCTACTTTGAGAAGTTATGTTATGTGATTGTGGTTGTTTATGACTGATTGTGTTCGTTTTTGTAGGCAAAATTGTTTTTAATTTCGTGCTTTTAAGAATTATGTCATTTTCTGAGTTAAATGATTGTTGTTCTTTATAACTTTGTGGCAAAACTTTCATAACATCATTTGCAGTTTGTTTATATAACTTCTTTAGATCTTGAACTCTTTCTAGACCAGTATCTTGGCCCTGTGATAGTGGATGTACAAATGGATTTGGCTTGTTTTTATCATAATCTTGCTGTGATTTATGTTGAATACTTTCTGATGAGTGTTTTTTCTCAGTTTTTTTTAGAATTTTCTTTTCTAATTTTTCATTCATTGGAACCTCTGCAGTTTTTTGTTTTTTGTTCTCTGCATCTACTTCTTGTTTCATTGGAATTATATCGTGTTTATTTTCTTCTGAAGTCATATACGTTTGTTTCTTAATGTTTTCTTTGTGTTTTGTTGGAATAAGACAATCCTTATCTCCTTGTGATGGTAAAGCCTTCTCCATTTTCTTTATTCTTGTTTCATAACCAAATTTTGTCATCAGTTTCTTGCCCGTCTCATTTTCTCCTTGTTCCATTGAGAGTAAACAACTGTTATTATAATCCTCTGTTTTCACATTTTCCCGTTTCATTGGAACTAAGTAACCCTTATAGTCTTCTACTGTCCGCTGTTGATTTATAATTTTTTCTAGTTCCATTGAAACCAAATCCTTCTTATCACATTCAGTTTTAGTTTCTTCCTGTCCATCTATTGGCAATTTAGTTGTCTGACTGTCCTGAAAATATGCATTTGGAATAAGATAACCATCATTGCAATTATGATATGGCTGGTCATATACATGACGGCTATCATTGTTTAATTGAAATTTTTCATCAATTATTTCATAACCATCATCCGAATCTGAAACTGAATCTATATAGTCATATTCATCCGATGAGCGCCTTGTTAAAGTCAGATCCTGGTAGGTACTGCTGGTTTTTACCACACTAATATCGATATCAGCATAGCTATCCTTTCTGTCCTTGGTTTTTGGCTTCTTACGTTTGCCTTTTCTTTTATTCCTGAGGGGATGAGAGCTCTCAGTTACTTGAATCTCAATAGCAGTATTTATTTCTTCAAGCAGTTCAATAAAATTTGGTTGAGCATTGATTATGAAATCTGAAATGAGATCAAAATTAGTTGTGATAAATATACCTAATTTTCTTTGATCTGTAAATTTGAAAAGGGACTAAGTTAAAACTATTGGTAATTTAAAAAAAAACACAAAAAAACATTCAAACAGCTTACATTGTGATTATTAAAGAGTTAGTAATTAGTTTAATAGACTAATAAATAACAGGCATTTTTAGAAACACTAATGAATAAACAGTTGGAATGATATAAGTGAAGAACGGTAGAAATATTATCTAACATGTTGTCAAGCTTTCTGTATTACATGAAATTAGGCACATCAGCACAATCAACACAGAATTTTTACTAAAATAAATTGTTTTGAATTGTTTATAAATTGCCAGCCAATTTAAGGATCTAGAAGCTATTATTTCACATCTCGTTTATTGGTGAAGAACATATTTTTTGGTTCTGACTTTCAATAATTGAAAGCTGATAAAAGAGATTATCTGAGGAAGAGAATGTATAACCTGTGTTGCCTTGGTAACTGTCAAGTTGATGCTGATGAGTACTGATGACCAAATCAGTTACACAACTCTCAAATTTGAGGAAGTCTTCAATGGTTTCATCTCGAAGGTCAAGAGCAACAAAGAACTGTATTCCATCATAGTCAACTGGGATGCTCTCCATGCAACTGCCAACTTCACCTAAACAATAGAGGGAGCACTTCATGTATTTGTTTTACCAAGTGTAGTGTCATAATGTAATACAGACCAGTTTAATAACGTCTTTATATTTTTATATTTCAATATGCTATTAGCTTTGAACTAAAATATTTCATTGCAAGTTAACAGATGTTTGAATGATATAATTTCTGGCAGTAAATTTAAAGATTTTCATAGTAAGAATCCATCAATTATTGAGGAACTGTAACTGAAAGTTGATAATCTGAGTTTTTTATGAGCAATTCTAATTTGTATTTTAATTTTCAATATTTTGGGTGGCATTTTTTTTTTTGAGGTGCATCAATGGTAACAATGTAAACCCTGCATTGCCTTTGGCATCTCACACTTTATCAGGAGGTAAAATACATATAATATTAATATATGCATTTGGTATAATAACAATATAGATATTTTTATGACATCTTTTGCCAAATGGCACTTAGAAAAGGTTTATGAAAGGGTGTTTGCAGGACTCATTACAATAGGAAGATCATTCCACAACTTGGAGCAGACTTATCACGACTGAGTGTATTGGATTTGGGAACAAACAGACATGAACCAGTAACAGAACAGAATGTAAAAAGAAGTTAAATGTATGAAGAGGAGATACCGGTGCTGGTACTGTATGAGAATTTATATTGCTCCTTTTCCTTGCGATTGTAAAGTCTCACTGTTCACGGAAAAACTCAGGCAGCATGTACTACAGCCTTAAACAGAAAATCACAAGCTCTACGACTGTATAGTCAAAATAATTAACAAAAGTACAACAGACACAACAGAAAAATAAAATTAAAGGTACTAGGCAAATAAGCGAGTCTTAAGTACACATATGAAAACATTTAGATCAGAAATGTCCCTAAGTTCAGTTGAGAGATTATTCCAAAGTCTAGCAGCTTGACAAGGAAAAGAAAAACACTTTCGATTCTCTTACAATGACGTGGAAATGTACAGATGAAGCAAATCAAGTGGAATGTATAGGAATACGTTGGTTGAGATAACAAGGATAAAGAGGTGTGCAAGTTGTTGAAAGTTTTGACTAAAGTACCAAACTAAGTCCCCTGGAGAAAAGGTTGTTAAAGAAGCTGATGGCGAAGAAGATTGATGAGCACATTTATTATGAATTTTTTTTATACAACCAATATCAATTTTTTTTTATACAACCAATATTCTTACTGATGTCGTTAAGGAGAGAATCGCAGTAGTCAAACATTGAAAATAAGCACCTTTTGACAAACCCACTCCCAGTAAGTATTTCATCCAACCTCTTCGTTTGATATTGAGAATAATTTCATCTTCCTCTGTCAGGCATATCAATTGGGACAGGTCATGTTTTGAATGTTGCAGGTCAATCTTGATATATTGTGGTAGTATCATGTGTTCCGCAAGGATTACCTCAGCATCTGCCAAAGAAATAGTTAAAAATTTATATCTACAGCACAGTATGATATTTAACAAATTTGTATTTGTTTTATGCAATAGAAGCCATGTCCATGCCCTAGCAGTGTGTACTATGTATGACATTTTGCATTCATTCCTGATATGTTTATAGAACTAGCACAAGCTACATTTACCTGTACATTGGGATTTATGGAAAAAAACTAAAGTGGTACGCAATGGAACAAACCACTATGCCAACCCATTTGGCACGGGTAGGTGTTGGTGTTACAGAGCTGAGGGCTCTGTTCATATTGTATATGATTTTGTATATTGGACTTGTTATATTATTAATTTTCCTAAACACAAAATAAATATGAAAATCAAACCTCCTAATGGTTCCAAAAATGTGACTGGACTGTTGATTGGAATACTGATTTCATTTACATTGTTGTCATATGCTAAAAATCGAAATTGTTCTTTAACACTGTGTAAGTACAAAACCTATA
>NW_022694754.1:694746-696364 GCF_011630105.1 Anneissia japonica | reverse complement strand
ATATATATCAGACATGCCAACCACTCCGATTTTGGTGGAGTTACTGTACTCCGTTTATTTAAGCAAAACTCCGCACTCCGATTTTTGGTTGAAAATCTCTGCTTTTTACTCATTTTGGCCAGCTGAAATAAATCGTGCATTTCTGAATAAAAATGATTATCCTCTGATTTAGATAAGAACAAGACCACTTCAGTTCATCCTGAAAACAGCGCTCTGAACTGTAGGCCCTATACAAAATAGTAATTAGCGCTCTACGGTCCACTAATTTCGAAAAAAAACCCAATTTCATTGACACCAAATCGCTGTCAGAGTTGCGCTCTGAACTGTATACGAAAAATTAATTCGCGCTCCACGGCTACTGATTTTAGGACGCGAAATACCACAATTTTTTGTGTCACCTGTGTATATGCTGCACCTATTGTTAAGCTCCAAACCATTCCCATAATGTTAAGTTTTTAATTATTTTTAAACATTGACATTATTTACAAATTTCAACATCAAACAACTGGAAATGCGTGTAAACTTCTGGCTACCGCAATGAAACGACGTCTCTTGCTCTAGGGAAATCCCCATTTTCATGCTAGACGGTCGCGATACATTAAATTTTCAACATCAGTTTAGTTTAATAAAATAAAATACTTAATGAGTATGTTTATCTATTTTAAACAATCATTCTATTATTATGGTGACTAATAATGGTCGGTATTAAGCTAAATATATTGGTTATTCTTGGCCTAAGTCATTACTACTCACAGCCCACTGTGCGGAGCATGCACTCATCATGCACCCCGTTTTTATAAACAAAAATGAAGTGGAGAAATATCTTGCGATACAAAGTTTACACATGCGCAGATGACGAATGCCTTTCTAACGTTAAATTCCAGTAAAATTATTATTACAACTTCAAGAAAACGTTTTTATAGCATAAATTAATTTTACAAGTTTTTATTCTGAAATTATAGTGGATCATTCTCTCTAACAGTACAAGCCACCAGAAACCAGACATCGAACAGCATGTTTCACCAAACCAGCCCACGTGTGTTTTTGTTGCGACATCATAAATGAAGCTGCTCACATGACCACGAGGATCAAACTCGCGAAAAGTAGTTTGGTAGTTATAACGTAATTATGAATGAATTATTTAGACAACCCAAACCATTGCTTGAATGTCGTAGAAATCCTAGTACAACAGTGTAGTGAGTATAAATACAAATACTAGACCTACAAACCGGTCCTCACCCTAGGCTAATTAATTGGGCTAGCATGGACCTAACCTGATTTTCGTGGCGGTTCGCGATCTGAACTTTTTTGGGAGTAGGTTAATGACCGGTGTATAGGCCGCACCACCCCAAACTTCGCGTATAAAATTTGCGACTTATACACTGGAATATACGGGAATAACAGAAAGTATCCTGTCAGTTTTAAATCAAAATTACTGTAGGTGATATTCCGATGTCTACGGTACACTTCTTGTGACTGGTGTGGTGTTGATTTTCTGCCTAGGGCCTAGTCTTGCACAGCGGTATTGCTGTTGTGAGTCAAAACGGTTACATTTTACAATTTGAAAACGGTTACATGTCTTTGAAATACTCCACATTGCCAAAACTCCGCTCAGAAG
>NW_022694754.1:692696-694336 GCF_011630105.1 Anneissia japonica | reverse complement strand
TATATATGCTTAAAATTGATGCAGAAAATTAAATGATATAATATATTGAGCGATATGCTATGATAAGTATAAGGTCTTATTTGGCGAATGAATATGAAGATGCGAAGCCCAAATCTTTATTTGCACCACATTTATGTGTATTTAATTTTAAAGAATCCATCTAATTTCGGCGCATCGTCTATCTGCCAATGACCTAAATCCGCTGGCTATAAGAATGAATTTCATATTATTTAATGAGTGGTTAACTTGATTAAAATGCTTAGCTACGGGAAGGTTATATTTATTTCTGATAGAACTTTTATGGTTATTACATCTGTTACAGAAAAAGCAATATACACACAAAGACGGTCTCGTCGCTTGTAGAGAATTTCTCACTAAATTTCTGCCTGACTACGACATTCGAGACATCATTTCTATTATCGAATTCATCTTATCGCATAACCACTTTCACTTTAACGAAAAACACTATAAGCAAATCAAAGGCACGGCCATGGGTACAAAAATGGCACCAGCATACGCTAATATATACATGGCCCACTTCGAAGATCCATACGTTCACCGATATCCCCTACAGCCTTTACATTACGTCAGATATATCGATGATATATTTTTCATCTGGCCACATGGCGAACATGCACTCAAAAGCCGCAATCGCACTGGATTTAAAATAGGGAAATTTTTACCGAGACTGTGGGTAACATTCCAATGGGTAAACTTCCTGTCGTTCGCACTGGGATTTATCGACGTGGTTAGTTTCACCACAGCCCATGGTGAAACTAACCATTCGTACAGATTCAACTATTGGGGGCGCTAAATCGCTGTGATGTACCATAGAAAATATTACTTCATGTGCCGAAACCCAATCTTATCACGTACGACAGATCGTAACAAGCTAAACCGCCGGGTTCTCCTTCTTGTTGTGACAGTGTTTCTTTGGACTAGGCCCACATCATCATGTTGTATTTGTTGATAATCGCGATGGATTGTCTCACCAAGACCTAGCACATTTATTAATGCTCCATATAAATCGGCCATTGAAACAAACCGAGTAAACAAGTGAAAAAAATGACAAAATTACTCAAAATCAAGACACTAGCAAACACGCGCGAAATTAATCAAGATGTTTGTTTCTGACGTTTTATTCCAGGTCACAGCTCATGCGTAATTGCCTGACAGCCTGAGGAAGGTCATTCACTGTGATGACTTGGGGAGTTTACCCGACTCGCGCTGTTCGCATTGGACTTTCCTGCTAGGTAAAACTAACCTGGTCAGTTTTCCTGGGCAAGCGGGACTCGGTTAAATTAACCGCGCGGCTTGGGTAAGTTTCCTGTCAGGTAAACTTCCTGTGCTGTTCGCACTGGACTAATTATGGTAAAACTAGCCAACGTGTTGGTTAGTTTTATCAAAAAAAGTCCAGTGCGATTGTGGCTAAAGCGTTCATAAACTCTATCAACAACACCAATCACAGTATCCGTTTCACATCAACCCAATAATTCACTGATATCGCTTTTCTTGATGTCCTTGTACGAGTCGATAAGGATCGTATCAACACCACATTATATACGAAACCTACAGATAATCATACCTACCTGAACTACAAGAGTGCCCATCCTGAAAACATCAAGCATTCCCTCATATAC